>NW_026897469.1:117500-331665 GCF_033153095.1 Gastrolobium bilobum | reverse complement strand
TTCAATTTTCATAGTGTAATAACATAAATCTATATATATATATATATATATATATATATATATATATATATATATATATATATAAGAGTTCAATGTTGGAAACTTCGCTGATGTGTCACTCCCTGCTTAATTCTGAAAATTGTGTTCACACTACATGTCATATAAAAACTTTCCTTCTTTGGTAAATTGGAAAAAGAATTTCTTTTAAAAATCGATATTTTTTTTTAAATCGAAAAATAAATGACCATTTGTAGTGGCAGACAAGGCATTGAATGTCCCACTGCCCATCACATTGGAATTGGTCAACTGATTTAATTGCTTTTTACATTGGAATTATTACTCAGCTGATTTAAAATTCGAATTTTGAGATGATTTGAAATTTTGAATTTAAATATGGATGGTGGGAAGAGATTTGGAAAGTTTTGGGTGGCAGACAACTCATTTAATTTCTGATTGCTTTTCTTTTGTTGCTTGCGTCGTCTATAAAAAGAAACGTTGTGCATTGTTATTTCGTTCTTCTGTCCTGTATACAATTTTTGCTAATTGTTTCATTGAGAAAAATAGCTTCTTTCTTTTCTTCTTTTCGTCTTCCAAAACAAGGAAGTTGAGGTTGTCTGAGAAGAAAAGGGGAGAGTTGTGTGAATTGCCCAAAGAGACGAACACTAACAGCAAATCAAGGAAGAACCTCCGATTCATTTACGTCATGGGAGAGTGCCTCCGATTCGTTTCTTCGTTTGTGTTTGTAGGTATTGTTGTTTATACTCTTTTGTTCGTTTTGTGTTTTTTATACTGATTCTCTTTTTTTTTCGTTTTTCAGGGCGAAAGGTTTCTTGCTACAGTGAATAGTTTTTGCCCGTGTTTTCTTTCTTCGTTCGTTTTTGTAGCTGATGTTGTATTTTTTTTTATTCCTTTATAAACAAATGATCTTAATTCGTTTTCATTTTTTGTATACTAATTTTCTTTTGATCGTTTTGTGTTCTGTATAATGATTCTTTTTTTTTGTTTTTTCAGGGCGGAAGGTTTCTTGCTACTGTGAATAGTTTTTGCCTGTGTTTTGTTTCTTCGTTCGTTTTTGTAGCTGATGTTGTATTTTTTTTGTTCCTTTATAAACAAATGATCTTAATTCGTTTTCATTTTTTCTATACTAATTTTCTTTTGATCGTTTTGTGTTCTGTATATTGATTCTCTTTTTTAATTTTTCAGGGCGGAAGGTTTCTTGCTACTGTGAATAGTTTTTGCCTATGTTTTGTTTCTTCGTTCGTTTTTGTAGCTGATGTTGTATTTTTTTTTGGTTCCTTTATAAACAAATGATCTTAATTTGTTTTCATTTTTTGTATACTAATTCTCTTTTGTTTGTTTTGTATTCTGTATACTTATTCTCTTTATTTCGTTTTTCAGGATGGAATGTTTCATGTTTCTTGCTACTGTGAATAGTTTTTTGCCTGTATTCAATGTCTTCGATGCTGTGTAGTGCTTGCCTGTGTTTTTTGTCTTCAACGTCTTCGATGCCTGTGAATAGTTTTTTGTCTTGATGCTGAAAAAGAATTTGTAACCGATGGATAAATTTCTAATAGCACAACATATTAATTTCATATTTTTTTAGAGAGTGTTTCTTCATTTTGTTGTGTTTGGGGCTCTTATTTTCTGTACCCAGAAAATAATTATTATTTCAACTTCTCATATTGTAATTGTCTTGATTCATAATATCAAATTCAAATTTCTAAATTATTTTCAGCTTTGTGTTCACACCCACAGGAATTTGAAATGTTTCCTATTATAATAACTTTTCATATTTTTAAAAACTCAATTAAGATCTCACTAACTCCTGCATTGGTATTTGCCAGGCCTATTAAAATTCCAGTAACTTTTAAAATTCGAAATTTAAACTTAATATAAGAGTAAAAAAAGTTCAGCATTAATTGGTGGCAAACATCTATATTAATACCCCCACTACTGCTTACCAAAAAAAAATACCCACACTACTTTTTCAAAATTCGAATTTTAAACATAATATAGGTAGAAAAAGATTTCAACATTAATTAGTGGCAGACAATTGTATTAATATCTCACTATTTTCTACATAGAAATGAGAATAATAATATTTATTGAAAAGTGTATATTAATTTAATACAAAAAATATGTTCAAAAAACCTCCTTTAGTTCGTTGAAAAGTTCATTAATGTATGTTGATGGAATAAAATTAAAATGAATACCAATTCCCTAAATTTTCAACATTTGAATTTATTGATGATTTTAATGGTGAGATAACGTATGCTACAATTAAAGTTTACAATCAAATACAAGTGAATGCATTAGTATCTATTATCAATGGAGTTATATAATTGTGACACTCGGTACAAAAATAATACAAAACGATAAGAAATTTTATACAAGTATTTTTTTAATAAAATAAAAATGTAAACGTTTTAAATTTATATGTATAACCAATTCAAAAAAGTATAAAATTATAAATTAAACGAAAAAATTAATTTTTTAAAGAATATTTATAATTAATTCCAAAGAATTTAAATTTTAAATTTTAATAAAATAAAAATGACATCTATCGTTTTGTAAAAAATAAATTACTTGTGATGATAATATCATCCACATAAACTAGAATATAGGTGCAGCTGCCATTAGAGCGAAGAATAAAGAGAGAGGGGTCACATTTGCTAGAAATGAAACCAAGATGATGAAAGAGTATCTCCAAAATTTTCAAACCAGGCCCTAGAAGCCTGTTTTAATCCATAAAGAGCCTTGGTGAGCTTGCATACTAGGGTCTTGTCAGTGACTTCAAAACCTGGAGGTTGAGACATATATACTTCTTCCAAGAGATCTCCATTAAGGAAAGCATTATTAACATCAAGTTGTTTTAAAGGCCATCCATGAAACAAAGCCAAGGTGAGGATAGTGCGAATAGTAATAGGCTTTACTACTGGGGAAAATGTTTCATTATAATCCTAGCCATATTGTTGATGAAAACCTTTGGCAACTAGCCTTGCCTTGTATTTATTAATTGTACCATCAGAATTTTCTTTAATTCTAAAGATCCATTTGCAACCAATGGGCTTCCTTGAGGCTGACAGAGGCATAAGAGACCATATTCCTGCTGAGAGCATCATATTCCTGCTGCATAGCTTGAGCCCATTTGGGGTCAGTTAGAGCTTGTTTAGCACTGGTTGGTTCCATATGAGCAGTGAAAATGGAAGGGACTGGACCTTTAGATCTGGTAATATAGTATGAGTAGGAGAGTGTATTTTAAGAGATTTATAGGGTTGATATTCAGATCCTAATGAAGGTGGAGAAGAAGATAAAGACATAGGAGAGACAGTGGACACAGGTGACTGCACTGCAGTATTTAAGGGTGGGGAGCTAGAGTTAGAAGACTGAGAAGGATTGATTTGCCTGGATGAGGGAGTAAAACTGGTGTTAGGAGATTTATCAGCAGTAGCAGAAGGTTGAGATGAACTGACTCTATTATGTGAGGAATTAGAGTTAGGTGAAATAGAGGATGATACTGCACTGTCAGAAGAAAAAGGCGGTATAGCACTGTCAGAAGAATGAAATGATGTATCATGTATCAAGTTAGGAGCAGAGTCATCGGTACGTCCAGAGAAGGAAACACTTGAATTGGTTCTTATTGCTGCAGTTGGTGACCCTGAGGTAGTGGTCTGAGGAAGTGATGGAGAGAATGTATTAGGAGAAGTAGAAGCTAGTGGGATGATATTGCTTGAGTAAGTGGAATTATTTGGGATGCTTGATGAGGTTGAAGAAAATATGAATGGAAAGGGAAATATGTGTTCATTAAAGAGTACATCTTTAGATATGTAAATTTCTCCATCAAGAGTTTAGGCATTTATAACCTTTGTGACTGGGTGAGTATCCTAGGAAAACACATTCCTGAGATCTGAAATCAAATTTGTGCTTATTGTATGGACGAAGTAGAGGAAAACAAGCACATCCAAATGTGCAAAGGATTTTATAATTAGGAAATGTTTTATAAAGTTCATAGTAGGGAATTTTGAAGTTTAAAGCTGATGTAGGCAGTCTATTTATTAAATAGACAGCTGTAAGAAAAGCATGATCCCAGTACTTAAGGGGAAGGAAAACATGTGCAAGAAGAGTCAGTCCCATGTCAACAATTTGTCCGTGTTTTCTTTCAACTAACCTATTTTGATGATGAATATGAGGACAAATCAGTCTATGAATTATTCCCAAGTCTGTAAGAAATTTTGTGAAGGGTCTAAATTCACCACCCAGTCAGTTTGGACAGATTTGATGCTGTGTTTAAATTGAGTGGAAACAAAGGAGTGAAACTGTTTGAAGATGCTTAATGATTCTGATTTTTGTTTGAGGGGATAAATCCATGTATACCTTGTTGTAACATCAACAAATGTAATATAATACATAAAGCCTTGAGATGAAGGAATGGGTGCAGGTCCCCACAAATCACTAAAAATAAGTGCAAAGGGCTCATTATATTCTGTGGAAAAAGGAAAATTAGATTTGAGAGACCATCAAATTTGCTGTTGCAAGAAAGTTCTCAGTGGTCGGAAACTGAGACTGAGTTGATTGTGGAGGTGTGAAGCCTGTGTTGAACCTCCACCAGCAGTTAGCAGCCTCGTGGCCATTTTTCCGGCAAAGTTGACAAGTCACGAGAAATCTGCCACCACTTCTTCCACCACGATTTCGACCGCGACCACCGAGCCATCCACCTCGCATAGGTTGAACGTAACTTCTTGAGTTATAATCTTGATCAAAAGGTCCTTGTAAAGAAGGTTGTAATTGTCTGGTGTTCCCCTGTTCTTGAGTTCCTAAAACAAGGGCGAACAGAGGACTGTTATGAGCTACATTAACTGAGTTCAGAGATAACGTACTTGCTTGAAATTTTGCGAGCATAGCTTCTTGAGCTAGGAGTTGTGATTCAAGATCTTTGAAACAACTAGAATCTCTTCCTCTGAAGTAATTGATGAATGGACCATAATCTTTAGGAAGTCCTTCAAGCACAGTTTGAATAAGTTCTCGATCGGAGAAAGGATCACCTATCGTTATCAACATATCACTGAGAGCTTTCACTCGAGCTAAAAGAATTTTATTGATGATTTCTTCAGAAAGAGTGGATTGAAGCCATGTAAGGAGCATCTTGTCTGTTCTCTCCCATTCAACGAACATTGGATTAACTATTTCAGCAACTTTATTTTCCTCTGATCGAAATCGAAGAAGAAAGTGGATTAACAAGATAGCGTTCCAATTGATGAGCTATTATCGGTGGTTCTACAATCTGCTTCCATAAAAGGAAGTTCTTGCTAGTTAATTTCACAGACAATTGTGTGTTGAACAATATAGGCAATTTGGAATCACCTAAAGCATTTTGATTTGCAGATGAGGCTGAATCTAGGGTGTTTTGTGTAGCGGAAGCCATGGAAGAAAGAAGAAAATGGATCAGGGCCCCAAGAATGGAGCTCTGATACCATAAACGAAGAATGTAAAGAGAGGGAAGAGAGAATTAGCGAATCTGAAAAGAGCTGAGTTTCAGAATTGTGAAAAATGATAACCACACTTTAGAGAATTACACAGGGGTCTATTTATAGACCTACTGAACTAAGCTAACTTCAGAGAGTTAATTAACTATACAATGTTAACTCACTGAGTTAGAATCTAACAGAAAACTAAGTCAGTTATTATTAGTTACAAGTCAGTTACTTTGTTGTAAGTTGTAACTGATTTTACAGGATATAAACTGAGCTACTCTAATATTGTTTAGTGCTTGTTTAAACTGAAGAGGACAACATATGTCAGATTTCTTTTGATGTCCAGATTCCTTGCTGTTGTCATACACATTCCTCTTCTTTTGAAGTTTTAATATTTTATGTATCCTAATGCAGGTTCTAGATGCGAGGGACCCACAAGGCACAAGATGCTACCATTTAGAGAAGCATTTGAAGGAGAACTGCAAGCACAAACACATGGTTCTTTTGTTGAACAAGGTTATTTACATCATTTTGTGTTTGTCATTGTTCAAGAATGTTGATAATCGATAAATACTGTAAATTGCTATCATGTAATGTAATTAACATCTTAAATCTTTATTTTTTGGTCAGTGTGATCTAATTCCTGCTTGGGCAACAAAAGGATGGCTTAGAGTTTTGTCGAAAGAATATCCAACTCTAGCATTCCATGCAAGCATTAACAAGTCTTTTGGAAAGGTATTTCTGATACACTTGACTAATTTGTTTACTTTATTTATCTGCTAATTTGCTGTAATGTGTTACTTAATGAAAAAAAGGATAATTGACGTTGGGGATAACACATCTTTCTTTCCTCTCCTTCAACCATTCTGCATCTGCAGTTATTTGCTGCTTATTGTTCATTTTTGTGCCTAGGGTTCCCTTTTATCGGTTCTCAGGCAATTTGCTCGATTGAAAAGCGATAAGCAAGTAATATCTGTTGGATTTGTTGGATATCCAAATGTTGGGAAGTCATCAGTGATTAATACATTGCGTACAAAGAATGTAATAGTTCTTTCTCCTTATCTGCTTCTGATTTTCAGCTTAAGCTGTTGTTAATGAGTTTGTGTGTTGGAATAAGCATTTTAGCTTGTTGACTAACATGTGTCCTATTATTTGCCAAAGGTTTGCAAGGTTGCTCCAATTCCAGGGGAAACGAAAGTCTGGCAGTATATAACTCTTACAAAGAGGATCTTTTTGATTGATTGTCCAGGTGTTGTTTACTACAACAATGACTCTGAAACAGATGTTGTGCTGAAGGGTGTGGTATGTTTTCTCCTGTTTTCTCTAGTTTTGGTTGTCATGTGCTTTAACAAAGAATATTTGTTCAGATTAGCTATGCAAGTAAAAAGAATGCTACTGTTTAGGGATATGGTGTTAACCAATCAACCTGGTAGTCTCCTGAGATATCACCTATTTTGTGAGTTTGTGGTGCATTAATCATTGCGATTGGTAGGATTCTGATTCCGACCCAGAAATTGCTATTCTTAGATTTTTTTAAGACTGAATGACAAGTATATTACCTCTTTGGGTGTTACTTAACCCAGGAAATGACATGCTAGTGGTATTATTTATAGCATTCATGCCGACAAAATATGATTGTGATCAGTATTGATTCCCCCTTATGTTAATTTGTCAGAATGGTGACTTTATTATCCGATGTAATTGTGTATTGAGTGATATTGTGTTAACCAATCAATCTGGCATCTCCTGAACGATCATAGCTTTTATTATGTTATATTATATATAGTGATAGTCAGGACTCATGCTTGTTTTGCTTGCCCAATGGATAATTCACTCCTGCTTGCATGTGGTAATAGAAGTACTTGTGGAATTCATTTTGCATATTAATTGGTAGATATATTATTATTATCATCATTCGAGTCAGGCTAAATACCTGTTATATTTCCAGGTACGTGTAACAAACTTGCAAGATGCTACGGACCATATTGGTGAGGTTTTGAAACGTGTGAAGAAGGAGCACTTGGAAAGAGCATATAAAATAAAAGAGTGGTACAGTTCTCTGTCTCCTTAACTCAATGGTGACAAGTAGATTTTTGATAAGTGTCCTCCTTTTGTATTCTTGTGTTTGCTGAAAACAACCCAAGTTTGCCAGTTAATCTTTGGCGCTGACAAGATCTGTGCTATTGTAGTTGATAGTGAACAACATTTTCTCTCCATGTCATACAATCAACCCACATGAAATTTATAGAAGTGGATTAAAGCCAACACTTCATAAAATGTTAACATATCTTTCTGTGCAGGTCATCTTTTAAGGTTTTTCTTTTCATTTGCCAATAGGTTTAGCCTCTAGTGACAGATTATGCACAGTAAGGTGGTGATGACATGATCATTCTTCTTGTGTCTGTTATGTGCAGTTTGTGCTTGCCTTGATTTGCTTGTCTCTGTCATTATAGCTTTGGTTTTATGCAAAATCTTTTTCTTGTCATCAGGGATGATGAAAATGACTTCCTACTTCAGCTTTGCAAATCAAGTGGCAAACTTCTGAAGGTATTCTTTTTGATCCAGAGTCCTAGTTTATATTTGAAAGATATTTCCTTGTAGCATTGTTGTTGAGACATCAGCCCTCTTAATGTGTTCTTGCTTTCCCCAATTTAGCCAAGACTAGAAATGCTATTTGTGTGTGCAAATTCATCTATATATGGTATGACTATCCTGACTGACTATGAACCAAAGCAACATCTATTTCATGTCTGTATCCTGTGCTTGTTTATCTTCTTTAAGAAGGAAACGGTGCAACTCAATGTACTTTTCCCTTTAATGACAGTAGTATGTCAATTATTTCATCTGAGTGTTCCTGCAATGTGTTTTCCTTGAGGCTTTTTGCTTTGGTAAGACAGGATGACAGACTTTAATGTGATTGTTACTTATAATGGTTTTTTCAGGGCGGTGAACCTGACCTGATGACTGCAGCAAAGATGATGCTTCATGACTGGCAGAGGGGTAAAATTCCGTTTTTTGTTCGTCCTCCCAGGCAGGATGACATGTCCGAGGAACCTAGTGTTAATGGTGTAGATGTTGATGATGCTGTTGACGGTAATCAGGCATCTGCTGCTTTTAAAGCTATCGGTAATGTTCTTGCATCCCAGCAGCAAAGAAGTGTACCTGTTCAAAGGGATTTATATAGCGAAAATGAGTTGAAGGGAGAATCTACTGACCAACTTCCTAAAACCGGCGATAATACAAACACAGAAATTCTGACCCCCGACAGTGACACATCTGAGCAGGGTCTAGCCACTGAGTTACCATCCTAGCAGCTTCTTTCTGCTGAGCTGGTCCTAACAAGTGAGTCATAAGTTTTGGTTGCAGGCATAGCCGTTTGGGAACTCTTATGTATATTGTCCGTTGGTTTTATTTCCAACCCTAAAAAAAGCTCTGAAGAGAACAAGCTCCCTTTCCCTTACATCTTCCATATTGGGACTTCATCTGCCTCACAAATACGCATGTCAAATGCATTAATTTTGCGTTCGGGAATTCTGTTTTTGTCCTGTAAATTAAGCTTCACTGAAGGTCGTCGACTGATCTTTGGACGCAGACGAAATAGATAGAGTATCCAGTTATGGAGATCATAAGAACATGCAGGATTTTGGTTTGTTGAGCGTTAGTTTTAGTGATATATTTTGCACTATGGTAGAAATTTTGTTTTATGTAATTGCAAATTGGTCCTAAGTTGTAAACGAGGATATAAGTAACATTTTTCTTAATTAATGCCATTACTTTGTCATCCATGTTATGGTGATTTGGAGAAGTTTGGATTGATTGCTGTCATCTCTAACAGGATATATTTAATTTAAGAGCATGCATTTGGAGGTTTTATTTTCAATTCATTTTCAAGTTAATATATATATATATATATATATATATATATATATATATATATATATATATATATATATAAATTCAACTTACCTTGTTGAAGAAAAAGTTATTTTTTTAAAAAAATAAGTTAATTTAAACAATCTTAATATTTAAGGGTTTAGTGTTTAGTGTTTAGTGTTTGTCTTTTTAAAGGATATGAAGTTATGTCATTTTAAGTGAGAGAAAGATATAAGTAATTGAAATTATGGGAGAGAGAGTGAATTTTTTTTTAAAAGTTAAATAAAAAAATATTAGATTATATTTTTATCTCTTTTAAAATAATATAATTATATCTTCAAAAAGATAAATAATTTTTTCAATATTTAAATGGTCAAACAATCTTTTAACTCATAAGGACCTCTGATCCAATGAATCGTAACTCATAAGAATCTCTTATACCATGAGGCGTTGAGCTCCAAAATTCAATGTCTTTGTCCCCAATAAATACCCTCATGGAATGTATAAATGGTCCCTCTCACATGTAAAAGATAGAAAAGGAAAACAAACAAAAAAAACAAGAATAAAATGGTCAAAAAAAAATTTTGATTGTGAGTGAGACCAGGGAAAGTTAACATGTGCCGGGATCATGTTAACTTTTTAGTCCATATTGATGGTCTAATGACTTGACATTTGGTAGCAACTTTGATGTGATTGTTTGGTAAGTATTTGAGTAGAAACTGTAAAGTGCAGCTGCAGGTAAGGTTTAGAGATAACATACAATTTGTTTTGTCCTTCAAATTTATGTTTATACAAATCAATTTTAAAAGTGAACTTCATTAAAAGTTAATTTTCTTAGTTACGTTACCGAAATGTTAAGTTACATATCTATTAGGGGTGATCGCGGTCTAGATTGAATCGGTTTTGGAAACAAAAATCATCTGATTCAATTCCTTCGCTTTGATCATGTAATCGTCCATTCGGCTTGGATTTTTTTTCAAATCCGATCCGATCCAATCCAATTTTTTTCGGTTTGGATTGGATCGGTTTTCGGTTTTTTGAAAATCTTAAAATTTGTTTCATGATTACTGTGCAAATAACATCTTTTGTATATATTGCCTTTGTAATTTTTTTTAAAATACAAAACATAAGTAAACGATAATATAATTTTTGTTTTTTAGACAATGAGACATGAGCTCTACATAGATGAAATTTTGTTGATGAGATGTGACTAGGTTTTTTCTTGGGTTTAGTTGATGGGTTAATGAATCTTGGGTTTATCGGTTTAGGGAAAGACCCAAGTAGGTAGAGGGAAATTAATATATTGGATCGGTTTTCATCTACCAATTCAAAAATCGATCTAATCTAATTAAAATTTGCAATTTTTTTCGGTTTTTGATTTATCGATTTATTCGGTTATCGATTTTTCGGTTCGGTCATCGCAGTTTGAATCGGTTTGAATCGTTGATCAACACCCCTAATATCTATGCAACATTATTTGCTAACTAAATTCCTTGTAGAAAATGTTAAGCAAATTTTGCCCAAAGAGTGAATTGTTGGGGTTGAAATATAATATTAAGCGAAACAATTAGGGACTCGGGCGAAATAATTTGGGGTAAGTGACATAAATCTTCATGCTCTACGCTATAAAGGGAATTAGTCTAATCCAAATGGATGTAAATACTTTTGAAAAATCAAAAATAAAAATAAAAATTACTTACTTAAATTTATAGACAATATATATCATTACTTTGTACATTCAAAATGTCATTCTATCCCATCCCAAATAAATGTATTTAATTTATGTAAAACTCTCTATAATCAAAGTAATGATATCATTTAAGAATTATATTAGAAAATTTAAGGGTTTTATTCCTTTCTCTGATCGGTGGTCTCCTTGGCTCACTGCCTCTCCTACCCTTGTGTGTATCATATGCCCCTTCTTCAACAATAACCTTGTCCTCAAGGTTGATTTCAGGATGTGCCATGCGCAAGTATTGCTCGTGCTCCCAGGAAGCATCCTCTGGTGGGGAATCAGACCACTGGATGAGGAACTCTCGCTGATAAGAACCATGAGTTACTGCTTCCCTGGAAGAAAGAATAGCGATTGGGACCTGTATGGGTCTGTTATCAACTGATAACTGGGGAACATAAACGGGTTTGGGAGAATCTGTACCAAACCATGGTTTGAGCAATGATACATGAAACGTTGAATGTATTTTACAATCGGCAGGAAGGTCCAGCTGATAAGCGACTGGGCTGACAACCTTGGTAATCTGGAAAGGTCCAAAAAAACGTTTTCCTAGTTTGTGATTGCATCTTCTCTCCACCGAAACCTGGCGGTATGGTTGGAGCTTCACCCACACGAAATCTCCAACAGCAAACACTTTGTCCTGCCGATGTTTGTCAGCTTGGCTCTTCATCCTGTTACGAGCACGAATTAAAGAAGCTTTCAACCCTTTTAATAATTCGTTTCTTTCCTGCAGCAAGGAGTCTAGGGTGTCTACCTTCACCAGCCCTCGAGGATAATAAGGCAACATCACCGGTTGCTTGCCATATAAAGCTTCAAATGGTGACATTCCAATAGCCGAATGGACTGCCGTATTATAGTGATACTGTGCCCAACAAAGAAATTGAGACCAAGAATGGGGCTTCTCATGACAAAAGATCCTGAGATACTGTTCAACATATCTATTTGTTACCTCGGTTTGGCCATCCGTTTGAGGATGATAAGCCGTACTAGCCTTCAACGTGGTGCCACTCTGCTTGAATAAGTTGACCCAAAATTGGCTTAAAAAGATTTTGTCTCGGTCTGATATTAATGACCTAGGAAAACCATGATTCCTAACAATCATATCACAAAAAAGGTGTGCTACTTTGGCAGCTGTGAATGATGTAGGTAAGGCCCCAAAGTAAGCAAACTTACTTAATCTGTCAACAGTGACCAAGATGGAAGTATTGCCATGAGACAAAGGTAAACCCACAATGAAATCTAAGGTGAGGTCTTCAAACACTCCTTCGGGAGTTGGTAGTGGCTGCAGTAGGCCCTGTGGAGCTGATGTGGGAGATTTAAATTGTTGGCACACTTGGCAATCTCGGACATAAGCTTTAACATCCTTGCGCATTGAATCCCAGTAAAAGGATGATGATATCCTTAATAGAGACCGAAGCACCCCAGCATGTCCTCCCAAGGTGGAATCATGAGCTTCGTGTAAAATTTCTGGTATGAGCTTGGAGTGAGGACTCAACAGAAAACGTTGCTTATGAAATAACATACCCTCCTTCACCGAAATTTGTGGTATTGAACCCGGATCAGTTGCCACTCTCTGATGTAAAGAACTCAAGTATATGTCACTACCATTTTCATCTTTGATTCGAGACAGTAGATCAAAAGATGGTTCCCCAATTAAGGCATGGACTGTAGCAAGGCTTTCCTCTTCAAAACAACGGGATAACCCATCTGCCACTATATTTAATGGACCAGGTTTATATTCAATATTGAATGAATATCCTAGTAACTTACACAAGTATTTCTGCTGCTCCATGGTTTGAATGGTTTGCCCCAACAGTTCTTTGATACTTCTATGATCTGTCCGGATAGTAAAATGAGCTCCAAGTAGGTATTGTCGCCACCTCTTCACTGCTTCACAGATAGCATATAACTCTCGCACATAGGTAGAGGCTGTAGCTAGTCTGGGTCCCAATCTTTTGCTGAAGAAGGACACGGGTCTGTTCTGCTGTAATAAAACTGCCCCAATGCCTGAGTTGGAAGCATCAGTTTCTAGGACAAATGGAAGATTGAAGTTAGGTAACACCAAAACAGGGGTGCTTGCCATTGCCAGCTTTAAAAATTCAAAAGCTGTTTGGGCTTGTTCGCTCCAAATAAAAGCTCCTTGCTTCAACAAATCTGTGAGGGGAGATGCTATAGTAGCATAATTTTTGACAAAACGACGATAATAACCGGTAAGACCAAGAAATCCCCGTAATTGTTTGATTGACTTTGGTGGTGGCCAAGATAACATTGCTTCTATTTTTTTATCATCCGCATGGACTCCTCGATGTGACACCTTATGACCAAGGTAGTCAATCTCCTCCACACCAAAGGCACATTTACTCATTTTGACAAAAAAATGATTCTGTTTGAGAGTGTCCAAAGTAACCTGCATATGTTGTATATGATCCTGTAATGAAGAACTAAAGACAAGAATGTCATCAAAAAAGACGATAATAAATCTACGTAAGAAAGGGCGAAACAGATTATTCATCACTGCTTGAAAGGTGCTTGGAGCATTTGTCAAGCCAAACGGCATGACCAAATATTCGTAGTGGCCCTCATGCGTGCGGAAGGCTGTCTTGGGTATGTCTTGAGGTAACATTCTTATTTGGTGGTATCCAGCTCTCAAATCAAGCTTGGAAAATATGATAGACCCTCCCAATTCATCGATTAGTTCTTCAATCGTAGGCATGGGAAACCTATCCCGAACAGTAAGGGCATTAAGAGCCCTATAATCAATACACATGCGCCACGTTTTATCTTGTTTCTTAACCAATAAAACTGGAGAAGAGTAAGGACTTGTGCTGTATCTAATGAAACCCGAAGCCAACAATTCGGTTACTTGCTTCTCTATCTCTTCTTTTTGATGATAACCATACCTATATGGTTTTACATTGACTGCTTTGGATCCTGGCTCCAAATGTATGGCATGGTCTATAAAACGAAATGGTGGCAAAGACTTGGGAATGGAAAATACCTCTTGATACTCCACCAACAGTTGCCACAATTCTGGAGGAACAGTTGATTTCAGCTTAACCAATTCACTATCCACTGTAACCCCAACTTGGTGTTGCGTGTCACCAGCTAAGGATAAGCAGCCGCCAACAGCAGGAGTATCTTGTAATTCTGTCTGAGAATCGCCTTTTAATTGCACCAACTTTCCTTGCCAAGCAAACTCCATGGTTAACTGATTATAGTCATGTGTCACCTTCCCCAATAATTCCAGCCATGTCATGCCCAAAATAATTTCCAGGGAGTCAAGATCAAGGACCCATAAGTCCATCTCAAATGTATGGCCCTGTACCATCAATTTCACCTTCGGACATTTGCTATCACAAACTAAGAACTCACCATTACCTAGGAAAACTCTCATTTTCCTTATACGTATCATTGGAAGCTGTAGGGTTAAAGCTAGCTCTCTCTGTATAAAGCTATGCGTGCTACCAGTATCCACAAGGAATGTCACTGTGTGACCTTGAATGGTGGTGACAAAAGTCAAGGCCCTGGAGTTGTGTGATTCAGACAAAGAGTGTAGAGCAGCATCTTCATTGGCCGCACCAGTACCATTAAAATTCCAGACAATCTCCTCACCTTCCTCCTCTTCTTCCATCTCTTCCCCCACCATTAGTAGAAACTTCCCTTTACATCTGTGTCTATTATTCCATTTCTCATCGCAGCTGAAACAGAGACCTAATTCACGTCTCCTAGTCCACTCCTCCTGAGACATTCTCTTAATAGGAACCTGTGATATTGAAGCTGGAGATGAGTTGTTCTGAACTGTGGAAGATTGGGAGACTATGGTTTTGGTAGGAATTGTATTGCCCACCGAAGATGAAACACTTGAAGTTGGATGTGTCATGCCTTCACTTGACTGAGAATTGCGAAATTGATTTCTCCGCAATGGGTTGGAATAACCAGTATTCAGAGAAACTTTTAATTCGGTGTAATGAGCATCATAAACAAATGCAAAATGCATTGCCCGTTGAAGGGTGGTGGGTTCATGAAGTTCAATGGCTCTTCTCAAATCAGGGGCTAAACCCGATACAAAAAAACTCAGTAATAAACCATCATCCACATTAGTAGTTTGATTCATCAACTTCTCAAATTCAGCCAAATAATCCTTGAGTGTTCCTGTCTGAGATACCTTAGAAAGCATACCAGTAATGTTCTGATGTGGCTTCACACCAAACCGCTGCTTTAGTGCTTGCGTGAATTCTGGCCAAGCTCGAATGGTTCCTCCTTTATAGGTCCACTGGAACCATGCCGAAGCGGGACCGTCCATCCTCAAACCTGCAAGTTGAACCTTTAATCCCGGTGGAATCCGCTGCAAATCGAAGAAGATTTCTGTTCGGAAAATCCAAGTATCTGGATTATTGCCATCAAACAGTGGAATCTCCATCTTTACGAATTTCAGCAACGATCTTGGGTCGACAATTTCCCTGTGCCCCAAATCATGCTGATTCTCCGGTGCATGTCGTGGTTCTTGTTGAATCTCCGACGAACTTTTCGAATCTGAATGAAGAGCTCCTATTGATTCGGTCAATTGCTGCATCTGTGCCAAAATTAACGAAATCTGATTTTGTGATTCATCGAAACGTTGTTGCAAGGATGCAACAACATCTGCCAATTCCTGAACCCGCATCGTGAGAAGAGAACAAGGATGAAAGCACCAGTGTTAGACTCTACCAGAGCAACCGGGGAGAGAAGAACCAGAAAAGATGCAAAAATGGGTAAACTCTGAGCAACAGAGAGAAGAACGATTATTATTCAACACAATGGGTTTCTTTTTTACAAAACAAATGGATATCCCAGATTAGGGTCTACATTACCCTTTTATACAATTCCTATTCTCCCACACTTACACGTGTCTACTTTACTATCATCCTATATGACTTACACCTGCCTATCTACTTCTCATTGAATGTACACGTGTCTTTACAACAGAAAGTCTTTAAATCTTGAAGATGGAATCCTTTCTCTGATCGGTGGTCTCCTTGGCTCACTGCCTCTCCTACCCTTGTGTGTATCATAGAAACCACAACCATGATGCCCAAACCAGCCAAAACGCCAAAGACATTCCTAGTGTGCTCCTACCCGGATCACACACCATGACACGCAGTCAACTGGAACTCCCTCCTGGAGACCTATCCAGCGGAAGTCCGAAAATGCCCGAAGGCTAATAAAACTGTCTACTGGCCAGAGACTCGGTACCGCAGTACCCATAGCAATAATGCATGCATGCTCATGTGTTCTATACTATTCATACACACTTCCTACCGTTGCCATCAACTGGCAAGGTGGAACAGAAAAGGGGAACAAGCCCCAGTACCAAGAGGTTACCTTAAATCGTGTTTCCACAAGCTCCGCAGCAGCTTATCCCTCAACTCGGTACACAGCGAAATGCCTACACAGAGGACATTCCCAATCACTCTCAGTTCAACCAATACATGTTAATTTATAATTACACATGCAATGCACCAATTTCTTACCTCAATCCACTTGGTCCCGGACCAAGGGCAACTCACTGATTCAAGATTCGGGATTCAGGTCGACGTACGGCAACCTATACAATAACGTACATCCATCAGTACTCGTCAAATAGTATCAAAACGCAAAATCACAAAGATCCTCCCCATCCTCCCTTGATGGTTCGGCCATTGTAGTGTAAATGTGAGATTTATTTTTCTAAATTTTCTTTTTCATTTTGTTACGTCTCATTAGGTTGTCAATAGGCCAGTTCAAGTGCCGGTTCGTCATTTTCGCGTCGAATTACATCAAAACGCGAAAATCGCCAAATCACCCTTTTTCCCTTTGGAGGTTCGGCCATGTAGGTGTAAATTTGAGATTTATTTTCCTAAATTTTCTTTCTCATTTTATAGCACTCCCTTAGGTTGTTTAGAGGCTAGTTTAATCATCGTTTTTCCGTTTTTCGACATTTACGCATCGTTTTGCGAAATATTTCATTCTGGGCTCATTTAGGTCTCTAAACACAATTTACTTTTCCCATTGATTCAAACACTCTCCAATCACAACACAACCCATCTAAGCACCATATAACTACACAAATCATCATCCAAATCATTTTTCAACATCAATTCCTCAATTTTTCCTCAAAGGTTCGAATTTTACCCTATGGCATTCCAAGGAATTTCCATTCAATTTTAATCATTCCAACCTTCACACAACCTATTATATCATCATACCATCATGCCACAATTCATCAAACAAGTCTCAACACCAAAATTCACAAGTCCAAAATCATGATCATCAAATTTTTCTAAGTTAAATTCATCAATTTTCACCAATAAATTTCATCGCATTTCTAGCTTTAATACATCATTCTAACACATTATCATCTAATACACATTTTCAAATTGAGCTCTCTAACACAACACATCATCAAATCAAGCTTTAGGTTTCCAAAAATTCAATCACAATTAAACCATGTAAATGAGATGGAAACATACTCACAACAAAGGCTAGAAGCTAACCCAAGACTTCTCCAAGCAATGGAAGATCAAAAAGCTCCATGGACAACCATTTTTTCTCCAAAATTTCGTGGCTGTAAATGGCCAATATCTCCCCAAATACACGGTTTCAAGGCTCAAGAGTGGTACCAATGTGTTTAGAAGGTTGTTTCCAATTTGAATGCAAATGGGGTTTTTGGGGGAGGGGCTGCGGGTTTCATGAAGAAGAAGGGAGGAAAGTGATGCATGAATAGTGCCAAGCACATGTGGCTTAAGTCACTTAAGTGGGGTGGGTCCCACCGCCACCTCACGCGATTTAAAACTAATTCGAATTTTCCTCCGATTCCACTAAACGTCCGTAAATTCACAACCTATTTAGAAACTCAAATTTTTAACATTAACTATTCCCCTTTAATTAGGCTTGATCAGATGAATTCAGAGTCCTCCATTCGTTCGAAGAAAACACCGTTTTAAGCTATTGCGCGAGTCGTTGGCACGCTTCCCCAAAACGACTTACTTTCATCAGATTTTATCAAAATTCATATTTCCTAACTCAATAAAGCATTTATAACTCATATTTGAAACCTAGAGCTCAAAATTCAACTGGCACGTTTTACGGTGCAATCGTAACGCGGTATTTTTACCCGCGAAAAATACTATTCACTGATTTTTCTGAAACTTGCCTATCCACTCAATTTTTCGTTCTGAACCCATTTCCAGGGTTATTTTTACCATCTGAGACCTTCTACTCAATTTTTATCTTCCTAGGGTTGCGTGTTGGCTAATTACCGTTTTGCCCTTTCTTTGTATTTGGCATAATCTTTAGGATTTTCACTAATCCATCACTTCATTGCTCACTTAATATTTTAATTACTTGATTTCAAATTGTGAGGTGTTATATATAGCAGGATCCTTTGATACTGGTGTCAAATTTAAAGTTTGACACCTCATTTGAGAGCCGTTAGATCAATAGATGCTTACAAATCAGAGTCGTTGATCTTTTTTGATCTAACGGCTTTTAGATAAGACGTCAAACTTCAAATTTGACACTAATGTCAAAGGATCTTACCTATATATATATATATATATTGCTCATAATCTTTTATTTATTATATATTTAATTATAAATTTAGTTTAATTAACGGTTGAATTAATGACCAAATAATCTGGATTTGGATCGAGTCAATATCGATCCGAATATAATAATATTAGTTCAAACGGATGAAAAGTCTCTTTTTTTAATAGATAAACCCATAAAATGTCGGTAGGATCCACAAGAAAATACTAATAAATAGAATAATCTTAATATTGGGCAAAAAAATTAAAATAATGTATTTAAATTAAATAATTACGCATTTAATGCTGTTTTGTAAAAAATTACACATCTACTGCACAATGTGATCCCCAGCTGAATCGGCCAATGTCCTCAAATCCTCCACCTAGTAACGGGACAAGCCGGCAACCAAAATTGCTACCTCCAGACTTGTCCGCCAGCAACCAAGTCCCCAACATCCGGGCAATGTGGGCTTTTGTGAAGTAGATCTCGGCAGCCAAGGGCGGACCTACATGGGGGGCGTGCATGGGCGCCCGCCCCCCTCTAAAATCTGAAAAAAAATGTCTACATCCCAAAAAAAATACGTAGTATATTTCGTTTTTCATAACTGGTGGGTTACTTTAGCAAAACTAGTATTGTGTGCTCTTTGGATCTGAAATGAGTTGCATTGATTTCATCTTGTTGATGATGGGTACAATCTTTTTGTTCAAAGCTTTCGACTTCACTTTCTGAGTTCTCTTCTTTTGCTTCATTTGATACCCAAAATCTGTTAGCATAAGAAAGAAACTCGATACCCATTTTCCTGTTGTGAGTATTTTCACTTTCTCTTTGTAAAGTTTTGATCTTTTTGTAGTTTCATGTTGTTCGAATGCTCAAAAACCAATAGAAAGTGAAAGAAAAAAATGGGTATAAAATAATTATAGTTTGCAATAATTTTTGGAATTTATTTGTGTAGCTTTATGGTGCTTGATAACTGAAGTATATGGGTCTGTAGTGATGTGGCATTATGGAACTTTATGATGTTAGTTTTAGGTTCTCGCCTAATTTGGAGTTCTACGAGCTTCCCCCTCTTTTTGGATTTATTTTAGTTATGTGATTATATTTGTTATTAAAATTATTTAATGATTGCATCTCTTGAGACCGCTGTACATGTTTTTTGGTTTAAGATTGTGATTCTCTTACTTTTCATTGTTGACATGGCACATGGCAATGAAGTAATTTATGTTAAATTTATCAATTTAGTATACTTGTTAAATTATATTTTATTTAAAATTCTATAAGTCGGATTTGTTAAATTTTTGCCCCCTTCATATAATTTTCTGGGTCCGCCACCGTCGGCAGCATGATTCCCCTCATGATCAGTCCACCGGGTATAATGCCGATCCAAGAATGAGATGCGGAGGTCGCCGGAATGATGGAACTCACCGGCCTCTGGAACATGTCCAAAAACAGAATCACAAGCAGCATGTCAATCCTCAGAGGTCGATCCGATGACGACAGTACCGTCGGTCGGCAAGCCCAATATGCCTGCCACATCTTGTAAGGTGATCATCATCTCACCTTGGGTCATGTGAAAGGTATGTGTCTCTGGTCTCCACCTCTCGACCAGAGCACTAATTAAAAATGTATCTATCTGTGATAAATTACGCAATTATCACATGTTAACGAATTTTATTAAATAATTACATAGATACAAAACGACATAAATAACATACCTGGATATGTTGCATCTTGGCAACATGTATGAAACTCGCCTGTCTGAGGTACTCTTCCACAACCTGTGGAATAGCACCGGTAGGTGGGCCCCCTTGTGGCTTCCCACGCCTAGTCTTAATCTTTCTTACATGCTCTGTATTCCACACTCGCTGTGAAATATGACCTTTCTGCGTCCTCTTACAAAGGACCTCCCACCTGTACGGCCCAGGTATGATCCACATGCTGGGATCGGTGGGCTCTACATCCGAATCAGATCCTGAAGAAGATGATGACTCAACCATTATCCTCAACTAACTACAAAGTTATGCACTCCCGCATTAATAACATCATACATACGAATTTTACAAAGTCTTTAACACTATTTATAAATGTAACACCCCAAATTCTAACAATTTATAATAGCATAAATCAATTCAATAATTTTATAAATAACAGCGGAAGTTCAAAATAATCGAATTTGGGAAGTGTTACCGCCGCACCTGTACAGGGACAAATGCAAGGCTAACTCTATTACATTCAAATAAAAATCTAAGACTACAGTTTTTTTTTTATATACATAATATTTATTACAGCTAGAAATCCTGAGTCGTATCCTCACTGCCCACTGCTAGCCCCATCCTTGCAACCTGATTTACTGAAAATCTGCTCCCCCGTGAAGGATCATTGCAGTTAAACAAACACAAAAGTCAGCAAAGCTGGTAATCCCAATCAAAATACAATTAATGTAATTAATAACAAATTAAATCAAATATCAAATAGTGTTCAAATCAATTCCACATTAATCAAATCAAATATCAAGATAATAATCAAAATTCCATTATATAAAATTTATCTTTATTAAGTTCATTTAATGTATTTGGTAATTATCAACTAATATATTTAGCACAACATTAATCATAATATGATAATATTCACAACTCAATGACATTCTTCATAATCAAATCAAATAACAAATTTCATTATTGATAATGTTTAAGTTCATTATATTTAGTGGGAAGAGAACCATGGTAGACCCGGGAAACCCTGCCGGTCTACCCTATGACCCGGGAAACCCTGCCAGTCACAAACAAATCACATTGGCCATAATCAATTCACATCTTCCTAGTGTGCACACCTCTTCCCAAAGTTGCTACTAGTATCCTGGGAAACCCTGCCAGACACCACTTTGGAAAGAACGGATATAATCTTTTTCACATCAGTTTCACATCGGAGGCGTAAAGCCCAAAAGTTGTGTTCATCACCTTGGGAGGTACCATCCCAAAGCTATCCTCCCACTATTAATTTATTCAATCACATACAATCAATTCAATCTTGTCACGATTCTCATAATTGTCAAATAGTTTTCATGATTTCCATATCAATTTAATCAAGAGTATAATTTCAAAATTCAATCTTTCAATAATATCATAATTTCCAAATCCATTATAATTTCCAAATCATTTATCCAAGAATATCAAAACTTCCAAATCCATTATTCAGGGTCATCATAACTTCCATATTATTCAAATAGAACATAGGGGGATTAGGATTCCATATATCAAACATATAACTACCTAAAGATTAAGATACACCCAATAAAATTTCATACACAACAAATCTACAACCACCTAGAGATTAGGATTACCTGGTCTCCGCGCTAACTTCTAGAAGAAAAGAGTAATTTAGGGCAGAGAACCGGTTGATAAAAAAAAATATAAAGATTGAAAATAATTAAAATAAACTTTTTGGAGTGAGAAGAGAGAGAGAGTAGTAGAGGAGAGTGAATTGGTTTGGTTAGGCTAGGTCTCTATTTATAGTTGAAGTTTAGGGCTTATACATTATTGACTCAATGCTGACTCATCATATCTAAACAATATATGTTTGTTGACTCATCATATCTAAACAATTTACTAATCAATCATTACTAATCAAACATAAATACATAAATCATCAATCAATTAATAAATCAATTAATCATAATTTATCATCTAATATATATATATAATTATATATTATCACATAAATCAAATAATATTACTATTATTATCTTACCTCTTATTATTTTAACTATTATTAACTCATTAATTAAAAATATTAAATACCAATATTATTAATTACAAAAATACTAAATATCATTATTATCCAAAAATATTTATTATTATATTAT
Source organism: Gastrolobium bilobum (assembly GCF_033153095.1). NCBI lineage: Eukaryota > Viridiplantae > Streptophyta > Magnoliopsida > Fabales > Fabaceae > Gastrolobium > Gastrolobium bilobum. The sequence goes on along the minus strand of NW_026897469.1, from coordinate 309,185 downwards.
TATTATTTTATTAAAAGAAAATATGGGGTATTACATTCTACCCTCCTTAAAAGAAGTTTCGTCCTCGAAACTTAGAAGTTTGGGCTCCTCAAATTAACTAAAAGGCATAAGGTTAAAGTTAATAAAAATATGGGGTATTACAATAAATCACTAATTAATATGCTAAACCCTAATACATAATTAAAAATCGGTAATAATAATAACTACGTAATAATAATATTATTATATCATTACAACATTCATAGAATGACATAAAATTTCTAAGTGACTATCCTAATGTTCCAAGTCTCTAATATACAATCAATCCTAACATGTATTACTAACTAGCACTGTAATTTAAATGTATACATATGAGGTATTATGACCTTACCTACGTTGGCAGAGCTTCGCTACGAACCGCGGTTAGAGAGAGGTTGGAGAGAGGTTAGAGAGGTAAATGAGTAAGGAGTGAAAAAAGGAAAGTGGGGTATGGACGTCTCATGTGACGCCCAAAGAGGGCGTCTCATTGTGCAACGGATGTGTAATTTTTAACAAAACATCATTAAATGCGTAATTATTTAAATTAATTACATTAATTTAATTTTTTTGCCCTTAATATTGTGCAGAAAAGTTAATCTTATACATAAAAGGCGTACATGATAAAATTTCTAAAAATAATTTTTTTTCTTTTTTAATTTAGAAAACATAAATACTTAAAAATGGTGTTTGATACAACATAAGCATAACTTCATCAAAATAGCCATCAAATACAAATTAGATGACAATGTTAGAAATTGTAAATGTAAATAATGAAGTCCCACATATATTATAAATGAACTAAATAAGAATCATGTAAATGAAAAGACCCATAAAATTAAGAGATTAACATTTGTCCAGGAGATAATTTGAAATTCCAAAATAACGACATTTTAAGATTTAGGAAAAAATAATGTAGGGTATTTTAATAAAATACATAATATAAAATAAAATTAAAATTACTAAAATACTCTGTATTTTCCCCTTAGACAGTTGTTTTGGGATAGCCACAGATGATTTTATCTCCCGTGATAAGGAAAACATTTTTCCCTAAAATTAAACCATTTAGATTTTGAATTGTGTTTGCTTATTGTGTTAAATTGTTACTTAATAATGATGATTTTTCTGCCATGAACTACCCTGGCCATGTATCACAAAGAAAAGAGGCTAAGGTTTTAACATTTGTCCCTGCAACCAAATCTTTTTTACTCAAGATCCCACCCATATCTGGTTTAGAGTGAGCAGTAAGCACCACGAATGAACATTCCCACTCCAATTGGTTGACAAAACGCAAGTGAGCAGCGTTATCCTACCACTGACAGAAACCCGGCCAAGACAGCACTGAAGCGCAACTTCAAACCCTCCTCAATCACGCCCTTTTAATTTCGCTTTCCAATACCAAAAACAGTATCTTAGATCCCTAGTTGTCTCACCTATCATGTTCAGACTACAGGCCCCTCGCAACGGTACATTTTTACATCAGTGGAAGCAATGAACATAACCCATGAAGATAATGGAAAAATTGCAGATTTAATGGTGAACTACCATAGTCCGCAAAATTATTAAAAAAAAAGTGAAAACTCTCTGAATTATATTAAGAACTTCAGCCAAGTTATTTTTTTTTTCAAAAATAAATAAATAAATAAAAACTTTCAGCACACTGAGTCGTAGGCCACTTAGCATTCTCAATTGGTTTATACTAAACAACTTAAGTGATTGCTGAATAAGACATACCATAAATGATGGCTGCCATGCAAGCGCTAGCCACCATAGGCTGCTGGTACCCTAAACCCACTATTAAGTGAATAGAGCTTCAAAGAAAACGAGGAACAGACGATAGTCAACAGCTTTAAGCCCATCATACCCAAAACAATTCTCCACAAAATTCAACAAAGAAATTATGGAAAAACATCCTATTTAAATCTCATTAAATTTTCGATTTCAATTTAGTTCCTTATATCAAATTTTACAATCTAATCCCGCACTTTTCAAAATTGAGACTAAATTGATGCAAATTGTCATCTGTGCAAATCTTGATTACAAATATTTATTTCCGAGGAACTAAATTGAAAAAATTAATAATAGAATAGGGATTTTCCCTATAGGATAATAGGATAATTAGAACAGAGCACAAGCTCCTATTCCCTGCATCATGACAACTACGGAAATTATCATGGTATAAAACATAACAAGCATCCAAATTGAAAAACCAAACGAAATATTAACGGTAGCCAAAGGACGAAACAATACGAAAAATGGAGTTTTGACAACGATATACGCCCCAATATCAGTCTGGATGCTCATAATCTCACCCCAATATCAACATATTTATCTCAAATTAGTTAGGCGGATGGTTGAGAGAATAAATAAATAAAAAGTGACATATTTTTTCAAATCCAAGCCATCCATCAGGCATCAATGACAGAATGCAAAATGTTTCCGGTCCTAGCTGCCTTACTCGTTGACCAACATCCGGAAGTTGTAGATGCAATATACATACAGCATAACTGATAGTTACCACAAGAAATCTCAGTGCTTAGATTGTATAGCCTACACAAGTTCGTAGAATTTAAGACAAGGTTCTTCTATTGAAAGACTCCACCGTTATGTTGGCAGTGAAAGCAGGAATTGAACTCATCTTCCGAATGAATATCTCAACCTGGGAATGTACAAGTCTCTTAAGCATGACTCAGTAATATATATATATATATATAGAAATTACATGCATGATGGTAATTCTCATTCCACAGAAGTCTCGTTTTTTTATCCATCTTCAGTTGTTATGACTCAAAAGTCTCGTACTTAATTGACTGAACGGAACTAATCAAATATTTTTAACAATAGCAGAAATATCAAAATTCAGAAGAACTATAAATTATGCATACAGGAAGAAGATATTAATTTTCTTTACAAAATGTAAAACTAAAGAATCTTACTGTTTTTACAGAAAATCTAATTCTCAAAAATATTTCTATAATTATATTTTTTAAGTGTTCAACATCAACAACACCTTTATCCCAAACTAATTGAGGTCGATGGTAGATAAACCCAAATGAAAGATACGAAGAGAAAAAATAAAAATAAAAATAAAAAAAAATACGAGGAAGGAGGAAAGGAGATAAAGGAAAAGGAGGGGAAAAAAAAGTGGGGGAGATAAAGAGGAAAAAGACTAAAAAAAGACCATCTGGAATATAAGGAATAACGACAAGTCTAATCCTTTACCATGCTAATAGCTTTTCTCCATTCCGTCCTAAGGCATATCGTCCGCCAATCTATATCCCACTCCATTAAGTCTTGCTTTACTATCTTCCCCCAAGTAAGTTTCGGTCTACCTCTACCTTTCGTTTTGTCGAGCTCTTGATAACAAACTTTTGTTCTTACGGGAGCATCCAGGGGCCTTCTCATTACGTGCCCAAACCACCTCAATCTATGTTCTCTCATCTTATCACCAACCGGTAGTACTCCTACCTTACGTTGAATATCTTCATTTCTTATCTTATCCATCATCATATAACCACACATCCACCTTAATATTCTCATCTCTGCTACTCCCATTTTATGTTCATGTTGCCTATGTGCTGGCCAACATTCAGCTCCATATAACATTGCAGGCCTTACTGCTGTTCTATAGAATTTTCCTTTTAGCTTTAGCGAAATTTTGCGGTCACACAAAAACTCAAAAGCACTACGTCATTTCATCCCCCCTGCTCTAATTCTATGATTTACATACTCATCAATGTCTCCGCCTTTTTTGTCTGAAGAATCTTATTGAAAAGATTGGTCAACCATTTTATTGCCACATCCCCCAGGCCTTTCCACACTTCAATAGGGACACCATCAAGTCCCAGAGCTTTATTAGTTTTCATCCTCTTTAAAGCCTCCTTAACTTCATGTGTATTGATTCTGCGCACAAATCTTCTATTCAAATCATCATAAGCGTCCTCCAAGACCACCTTGCTTTTATCGCCATCCCCATTAAACAGCTTGTTAAAGTAGTTTATCTATCTTTCATTTACATCTTCATCTTTCACCAAAAGTTTTTGATTTTCATCCTTGATGCATCTAACTTGGACGAGGTTTTACCTTTCTTATCCCTCATTTTTGCAAGTTTATATATACTTTTTTCACCATTCTTGCTCCCAAGATTTTTATAAAAATTGGCAAAAAACCTTGCCTCTAGTTTCCTGCACTGCTTTCTTTGCATTTCTCTCGCCAATCTAAACTTTTGCAAGTTCTCATCATTGGGACTTTTATGCAAAGATCCAAAGCATTCCTTCTTCTGTTTAATTGTTTCCTTCTCTTCTTCATTCCACCACCATGTTTCCTTTGTATGAAATCCATTTCCTTCGCTTTCTCCCAACACCCTCATTCCCATATTTTGAATACACATAACCATCTCATTCCATATTTTATTTGCTCTTCCATCAAACTCCCATGGTCCTTCATGCAACATTTTTTCCTTGAACTCTATGTTTTTCCTCCTTTAGCTTCCACCATCTTATCCTTGGGTTCTGAGCCCTCTTCCTCATTTTAAGTACTTTGTTGAACCGAACTTCTAATATTATCAACTTATGTTGCATAGCGACACACTCTCCAGGGTAGACCTTACAGTCTACACAAAAAGTTCTATCTTCTCTTCTAGCCATAAAGAAATCAATCTGACTACGATTTTGACCACTATGATATGTGATTTGATGTGACTCCCTTTTTCGAAAAAAGGAGGTCGCTACCATCAAATAGTAGGCTAGTGCAACGTTCAAGATATCTTCTCCAGTCTCATTTCTCATTCCATAGCCAAAACCTCCATGAATTCTACCAAAACCTCCATTACTTTTACCAACATGAACATTTAGATCTCCTCCAAAGAAAATATTCTCCTCTCGTGGTGTTCCCATCAAAACCTCCTAAAAGTCTTCCCAAAATTGGCTCTTATCATTGGGTGGCAATTGATAATACATATTTTGTTACACTTATTTATTACTCTTAGTTAGTATTTTTAGGATTTATTTGAGTTAAATAAAGGTCTTTTGGGTCAAATTAGAATTCTAGATTTTAATTGGGTTTAATTGATTTTTGTCAGAATTTTCCAGATTTACACTACTTTCGTATTTTGGCAATATCTCACTCTACAGATGTCCGATTGACTCCGTTCTTGTTGCGTTTTGCAGCTAACAAAAAAGGCTACAATCGCTATTTCAGCCACTGAAGCCCAATTCGGACGGGAAGATGGTCGAAACCTGAGCCCAAGATAGACGTGTTTTGCTGAAAATTTATTTAAAAGTGAACTTAAGTTGTAATTTTGAACCCAATGTACATGAGACCCAGAGTCAGTATTTCTGTTTTCTTTCCTTTTATTTTGGATTGGATTTGTAGAGCCCGAAGCCCAGCTTGATTAGGGGCTAAAAGGGTGAGACTAGGGACCTTGTGGATAATCTTTCCGTTTGAATTTGAATTTTACAGTTTTGAAATTAATATAATTTTCGTCTTTTCTCTCTCCTCTTTTCTTTAATCAACCCAAAGGTTGAGGTTTCATGGTTGAATCTTGAGGATCTGCGCCTCATTTTGAACTAAATATGTTTCTCTTTCCAACTCAGTTTGGCATTGCGTAATTGTGGGTGTTCAATCTGAGATACGGGATTGCGTTCTTAGGAAAGAGATTAACCATTAGATTTAATGGTTAGGTTGATTAACCCAATGAACTCAAGTCGAACGGGTTGATACTCCGCGATTGCGTGAGTAGACGCGCCGTATTCGACCAAACGCTAGGCGATCGTCTAGAGAGGGGTTTCTAAGCGAATGCAGGAATTCCAATTCGATTAGGGTCAACCATGATTTGGTAATTATTTGTCTAATGATGGATATCCTTGGAATCTTAATTCTTGGGTTGGTTTCTTTTAATTTGATTATTCTCGTTTTTTTTATTTTATTTGTCATTTCCGTTTAAGTTGACAATCATATTAAAACCCCCTATTTTATTCCCGTTTTATTTGGTTTTGGTTTTGGTTTTGGTTTTAGTTTTAGTTTTAGTTTTAGTTTTATAACTTAGCGATTAAGTTCCTTGCAAACTCCTTGAGAGACGACTCAGGTTGACGCTTTACTACAAATTTTAATAAACCTGATTTAATTAATTTGCGAGTTCAACAGCTCGCGTCAGCAATCTTGGGGTGCATACACACTGAGGATATTCAAGATTAAATCACCCGCTAAAAGCTTAACCAGATAATCCTGTCGCCTTTCCCTTTGACATCTACAACTTTATCTCTGAAACTTCTATCGATCATAATTCCAACACCATTGTGACTCTTGTTTATACCTGTATACCACAACTTGAAACTGGTACCATCTTCCTTGGCCTTTTCTCCAACCCACTTAGTTTCTTGCAAGCAAACAATATTCACTTTCCTTAGCAAAAACATCTACTAACTCCATAAGTTTAACCCGTTAAGGTTCCTATGTTCCAGCTTCCAATCGCATCCTTAACCTCTGGGCGGTGCTTGCCCACCACACTTGCCCATTTGCGTGTTGGGACCTGACCTACTTGTCACCAAATCCGGGTGAAGACCTAGCGCCTTGCCTTGAGGCAATGACCCTAACTCATTTATCATTACACCCCGGGACCAATGCAGCGCTTAGCCTTGTGGCAAGGACCCTAGCTCATTTTTCGCTATGCCCGGGACCTGATGCAACGTGTCGCTATGAAGGATACACCTCAACGACATATCATAAGGGTTCATCTCATAAATATAGCTGCTATGAAGGGTACACCTCAACGACATATCATAAGGGTTCAACAACATATCATAAGCTGTTTTTTTTACGGCCGACTCGCTACACCTGACGCCAACCTTCCTCTTTTATTCTGACTTGGCAAACCCATTGAAATATATATATATTTCATATTTTTTTAAATGTTAAATATGAAAAATAATTTTCCATTATTAAATCAAAAAATTTAAATTAATAATTTTCTTCAAAACATATATATTCTTTTTTGTATAGATATCTTCTAAAAACTATTTATTTAATATCAGTATTAATGCGATAAATAACTAATAACTAAATTATTCAAGATGTATTTTTCTTTTCTACAATATGCAACAGAAAATGTGCTATTTTATGGAAAAATATTTTCAGCTGAAACTATTTGCTGCTAAAAACAAAATATCTTCCTCTATAATCGAAGGTTTTGCAGCTAAAATGTTAAGAGTTTTCTTGAAAATTAGAGAGAAGAGAGAAGAAGGTAGAGATGAAATCAGAAGAGAGGGAAATTGTCAAACTTTTCATGCTTTTCTTCTCATTCATTCCTCTTTTTAATACTTTCTAACAATTTTCTAACTGACTCCAGGTGGCTATTCCCTGTGGAGCCTATGTATTACACTTCATAGACTATCATCACCAAATACAATTAAATGGACTCTAACATTGGTACTGATCCAAGTAACTGGGCCGCTTGGTAACTCTTGTGGGCCTAGCATTAGTATGGGTTGTAACATAAAACATAGAAGTAAGAAGAAGCCACACCTAAGGCTCAAACCAAAAACCCTTACACACATACACACTGTGCAAGTTATAGATCACCTCACGATCATATTTATGCTCGAGATCAAAGAAACAGAAGTTCAAGATCCTAAATATTTATTGTATGTGTTTGTTGAAAAATATTAATATTATAACTTCCCTACCTGACGAGATACCTCCGGCTGAGATGTGTAATGATTTACCTGTTGTTACGGGAAAAAAAATAAAAAAAATTCAGCATCTTTCATTTCATCATTTGCAAAAAGCCAAAAACAACCTCAAAACATATTTCCTTAGATATATTTATTTATTTTATTATTAGAAGGCCCAAATTTATCTGTTGAAAGAAAATCACCATTTAATCTTGAAGTTCAACCCAAACTGAATTTTAGTGGTGTACAATTGAAAAAAGTAAAATCCCCATTCCTCTCTCAATATTAAATCCAATACAAAATTCAACATCTTACCAAAATGTTAGTGTTCCCTGATTCATATTCAAATTCAAGTTTCTCATCATCACTTTGTGCATAAATTGATTGCAAGGTAAATCGTGTCACTGGGATTCCATTTGACCGCTGGTGTTCATCCATCACAATCTGCCAATATAGTTATCATCAAGCACAGAAGCATTCTAGGTGTCAGCAGAAAGATAAATATATTTATCACAGAATCAATTGTTAACCTCCTCCAGTTTGGAAAGAACATAATTAGAAAATGCTCGACAGGCAATTTCTTGGAGAGAGAAAAAACAAACCCTATATGCAGAAGCATTGGATAACATGTCGAATTGCACAGGAAGGAGTTTACGTGAGTTTCTAGTTCCCTAACCTTGGAATGTCTAAAATTACCCAACTCAACTATTAGCAGCGTTATACAAATCACCTTACAACAGAAGCTTGCTACAATAGTAGTTGAAATTATAGTGACTAAAATTCAAATATGCATTGAGGTTTCCCCGTACCAGATCACATCCCTAACAGGATGCTACACTGTTTTCAAAGCAAAGGTGTGTGGTCCTCGAAAAAATAAATTAAAGCAACACAATTTGGTTCAAAACACTTCCAATTTAATAGTGATAATAGATTGCAGTAAAACTAGATCAGCATATACCAACCTTGTAACCAAAAAGCTCGCAGCATGCCCTCCGGAAGACTGAAATTCTGTCTGCAAATACTGTCTTGTATCTGTTGACGTTTCAGTATTTCTGTTATTCCACAATCATCTTGATAGAAACAAACACATAATGTGCCAAAGCTAGCAAGTTATACTCTCACCTTTCTTCTCGCTTCTCAAGAGTTGCAATTTGCTCTTTTAATTGCAGTATCTTATCTGATATGTAGCTATCTACTAGCTTTCCAGCTTCTCCTAAACCGTTAGCAGTGATCAGGAAAACCCGTACATTTGATAACAATATTATTCAATGATTAATAAGACGATACTAGAAGCCTTGGACCCCCCCCCCCCCCCCCCTTTAAGGCCTTAACACATAAAATCTCATTACCATTGATGTCTGTCTTTAAAGGGCAGAGGTCAGAGTAATATAACAAACAAGAAATTTCATTTCATTCATATACTTAGGTTTATTTTTCTCTCTATTTTATTTTTTGTTTTTACTTAAGCAATTTTCAGAGGGGCCCTCTTGGCATACCTCCTGTATACTTGATCAGTTTTCTTGAAAGGTTTTTTAAAGCTTTGATTGCAACCAAGCAATCCGAACTTGTTCTGCAGATACTAAACAAAAAATTCACTCATAGTGTCATAGTTTTAAGCTCAATCCTTTTTACGAGGAATTTGTTCATCTTCCCCAACCAAGCCCAGGGAGAACACTTAACTTACAGATCACGACCAGTCAATTCACTGTGTGCTAAGCTTAACTTAGTCAGTTGCAGATTTAAGTTAACTAGTTGGTAGTTCAAGCTGAGCACTCAATCCTCAATATCATATAATGTACACTGATTAAGAAAAACATGCTAACCAGTCTAATAAATGTGGATAAACTTTTTCAGCAGGAAGCCAGAAATTTGATAGCTGGCTTCTCAAAGAAGCAAAATGTGAATTGGTAAATATGTTCACTGGAGGAGCAACAACAAAATAACGCATCATGTTTTTTTGTAGTTTCATCTATAATTATCATATATACCAGCACCCCCGGAATTCTAGTCTATACCAAAAGAAGTTCAGCAAAAGGAAATGAGGATAACAAAATAAAAAACACTAGACATTATAGAGCATCAGTCTCTCCCATTCACCACTTATCTTCATACTACAAATTGCAAAACCACTTTCAAAAGCTTCAAACTAATCTCCTTTGTCAACTCCTTGCCTGTACCACCAACTCTTTTTGAAATATAACATTTAGACCACTTTACAAGGTTTCATACCTGATTGAAACTTCAATTCCTCTACAGCTTTTAATTTCTCTTTTGTTTTTTGCAACTCAGTTTGCAGTGCTTCTATGGTTTGTTTGGCCTCATTATCAACAGTAAGTGTATTCACCATCCGCAGAACTTTCGTATTAGCAGCAGAAAAATCACCATGACCCAACTATAGAAGGAACAATAATGTGTAGACTGTCAAAAACTGTAAAATGAAAACCAAAAACAGGACAGCTTGGGAAAATGAACAGTTTAACAGTAATACAGACATAAGAAATTAAGAGTATTTAATATTTAAAAAAAATTGTATTCTACTATTTATTAGTGTAAAATAGTGCAGAAGTGTTGGTCAATGACAATTTCATGCTCAATAGAAGTTGCAAGCTCCAATGAAGCCCTAGGTTGCTTCACAGAAGAAGTACATACATCATTAATACATGACAGGGAAAACCAAATTAATGCTCATACTAAAGATGGTCATTAGGAGAAATAGAAGGGACTTCAAATTGATGATTTTATGCATACGAAGTCCAATCAGCAAAAAGATTTTCCCAGCACCAACCTTTGCCTCTAGTAATGAAATCTCCGAACGCAGCCGGTCACTCTCCCTCTCCAATGACTTTACTCTTCTAGCTTCATTGTGCAACTTTTCATTAAGTAACTTTATTTCCTCATGTTGAAGATTATTAACCACTCTCTGCTCATGTAAGGTACTTTCTAATTCTTTAATACAATCATCTTTCTTAACAAGAGATGATTCCAGTTCCTGCATGCATCAACCAGAAAAGCAAAAAACATTAGATCACATAAGTTTAATGATAACAAAACAGGGGGGAAAACAACCTGAACAGGATTAGCACTTTTTGATCCATCCCCAGCTTCACCATTCTTCAAATTGGCAACATTTCTTAATTTATTTCTTTCCTCAGTAACCACAGCAAGCTGCAAGACAATAAATATGTATTTCAAACACATAACTGAAATTAATGGCAAACAATGACTACAGATTTTAGAACATAACTATACACAGTCACTACCTCTGTCATGCAGCAATTATCTTATCATAAATAGATTGCCATAAGTTAAGGAAGTTGGTGCCCCAATAACAACCAGTTACTTCAAAATATACCAGAATTATAACAAGACAGGAACAACATTTGCAGGAAATAACCTCAGATATTTAGAAACTAGAAAGAAGATTAAAATAATTATCAAAACTTTCAATTAAGTGGAAGTGATATTTTGACACGTATGTCTCAAGCATGGTCATCATGTAGAATAATCAACAGGGAAACAACATCATGCATGGTTCACATAATGCATAGTTACAGATTACTTAAACCCAATGCTTCTTCAATACAGCAGAAGCCGTAAAATGCAACACAATAAATAAAATCCTTTGGGCTATATCTTAATACTGTGTAATACTAACAATTACATAATAAATAGATTAAACCATTATTTTTGTTCTGTCCAGAAAGCATAAAAAATTAGGAAACTGAAGAATTGGAGATTTTGATACTTATTATCCCAACTTTATACATTCAAAACAAGAGCTTTCAAATCATAAACTAATACCTAAATGCTTCATTTCATTGGCATGTGTTGTTCACAAATCTCCAAAAGCTGTGTTTACATCAATTACCCAAATAGAACTGAATATACCTTTGCAAGCAATCAGTATATGTTGCACTTGAAGCAGGAAGCTAAAAGACCAAGGCTGCAGGAGCTTCTCATATCAATGTCTTAAATGTATCACTAAAGATGTTTGCTTAAGTGATACATAGATTTGCTGGTGTGAGTTACAATTAGTAAAGTATATGCATCTTGTTATATTCTGAGTTGAGAAAGATCAACAGAGAAACAAGTTAGCTATGGAGTCTATCCTTGGAATTATGTGATGCAAGTCCATTCTAGGTATGAAATTTAAGCTATCTCCTCCGCCTTTTTGCATCTAAATCATTTCTAGATATACCATAAATTCACCCATTGTGAAACTCCTTCCCAACTATAACCTAACTATAGCTACCAAATCCCACTTTTCATTGGGGGCATCCAAATCTCTGAAAGCCATAACCTAATAGACAAAGATTTATCTATTAATTCATACCAACCCGTCTTTATTAGTATTGCTTCATCTGTCTTAAATTCATGTTCTACACCAGCCTGGTTATCGAGAATAGCAGATAATAAATCCAAGAATTCCAAAGATGACAATGGAACTAATGCATGATAGAGCATGCAAAGAACAAGTCCAGTGTTAAGTAATTATCAAAGTACCATACCAACTTCCAAATCAAACACTGACCATTAATTCAATCCGCTTAATCTCTGATTTTAATACTTCTGCTTTCTCTTTAGCCAACGCAGCCTCAGTCTCAGCATTTTGTTTACCAATCTCAGCAGCATCCAGAGCCACCTCAAGTTGTTTCAAGCGGGCAGTTCCCTCGCTCTCCTTCCGCATGCTATCAATGACCTCTCTGTATTGATAGAAGATATCAAGATCAAAAGACAATATGTTCTTACTCACCATGTTAAGTAGCATAGCAATCTCACATTTTTTTTGCTACACTTAAAAAAGAAAGCAATCTCAATATGAAGAGATCCTTGGTCTTACACATATCCAGTACATTGTGCGTCATTCATACTGACATATGCCATAACATAAATGGATATTATCATGCATATGGATGAATACAAGTCTTCATGCATCAGCACAAGTCAGTCTCTCCATCAGTATGTTTAAGCAAATTAGTTCCCTTTGCATACCCACAAAACAAATGTAGTGTGATATCGAATATTGGAGATAAAAAAATTTAACTAGGAGGCTAGTAAGAGATCATCTCAAAATCTCCATGGCCTCAAGGTGCTCATAAACAAAAAGATTACTAGGTATCAAAACCAGCACAAAATAAAATATAAAGAATATTCTGGAGTTATTAGTCTTGACAATGCCACTGACAGCTCAAATCTATTAATATAGCCAAGCAAACAGAATTGTAGCTACTCACGTACTTCTGTAAAGCAGCAAACTTAACAGGTATGTCCTCAAAACATGAGACACCAGGTATGTCTTTAATTATCAACCTCCAAGATGATATTTGATCCTCTAACTTTTTCATATTTAACTGCATATCCTGTAATTTAGATAGCTCTAATTCTGCCCTTTCCCGGCGGATCTTTTCCTCCAACAATTTCTCCTTTAAAAGCTCAATGTTCTCATGACTAGATCTTAGCTTTCTTGCTTCCCTTACTTCAGATTCCTAAAATATCAAAGTAAACAGGATACAATTATTCAGATTACTATAAGAAAACAAATTTTCATTGAGAACTCATCATACAAGAATGAATCAAAATATTGCATCCTTCCAAAGCATAAAAAATAATCCAAATCACACATCAATATGGATTCAGAATCATACTTCAGCAAAAGCTTCTGTATTTTTGTTCAGATAATTAGGCATGATCAGGCATGATCAGAAGCATACATTAGGCATGACCAGAAGCCAGATCAAGCTGGTACCAACTCAAGCTATAGACTTGTAATAGATGCAGCATTCAAGCCAAATTTGTTTCTAAGTCCATGAATGAATTTAACCCAAACTCATAATTTTAGAAACCAAGCAAACACACCAGTCAATTGATACCAAGCTCCCTGCCTCCCTCACAAAAATGCTTTGGTAACATATGGTCGCTGTAAAACGCATCAAAACACTAGCAAAGGGAAGGTACATATGAGAGCAAAGAAAATGAAATCATTTTTAATTAAGTTAAAAAATTAAAGATATACTAACAAACTGTATATATTCATAGTAATTCCAAATATTTGGTGTCATATTAAACTATATTTATTAAAATTTTAAATAAAAAAGAGACAATAAAATGTAAAGGAAAAATGCAAACACAATATGACCCACCTGGACAGGCTTATTGGCTATCAACCCATAAACATCCCAAAAGATTAAAAAAAGGGCTCAAACCAGGGGCCAAGCCTACCCAAACCTTTTCTCTATATATCCAGATCATTCAATAAAATAATGACATTATCCCTCTCCATTTGCGATCATGCCACTTGAGTTACTACTAAAATTGGTCCAGACATCAAGTCATCAATGTATGCAACCTCCCACAACTACAATCACAATAAAAAGAGGCATCAAGATTCGAGATAAAAATGAAAGCAAACTTACATAATTCCTAAGCTCCTGTTGCAAATGTTTAACTAAAACATTACTCCCTGTAGAAGTAACTTCTTCAGATGTCAAACTTGACAATTTTTTTTCAACTTCAATCTTCTGGTGCAAACACTGGAAATAGAAATCATGGTGTAATGCAACTATAAGTTCATAACCCTATTGGAAAATGGAACATGACAATGAAATGAAGCAAGTACAATACAATAATCAATCAGAAAACTGTCCAGCTGAATTTCAGAGGTTTAACACCGAGTCAAATTTGACATCACAGAGTGAGTATAGCTTTGTTCACGGTATATTCTTAAAGGAACAATGAAAGCCAGCAAGCAACTAATTAGAAATTCAAACCTCATTCAGTTGGTCCTTAAGATGGTCCAGTTGCTCTTTTAACAGCTCTGCTTCGCTCTGAGCATTATTAGCTCTGCATTCCATTTGTTCAAGCTACAACAAAAGAATTACACAACTTAACTAATTACGATAGCTGTAAACAGCCATTAGTCTGAACAACAAATAAAGCCACTTACATTTGCAGTTATTCGAGAAACAGAAAACTTTGAGTCCCTTTTCAGTTGTGAATGCTCATCAGAAAGTCGGTTTTTTTCCCTCTCTATACTCTCTGAGAGATGGTCTAGCTTACGTTCTAAAGATGTTGCTTTCTCTTCTGCTGAGGCGGCATTAGACTCAGCTTTCATACGAAGGTTCATCTCATTTTGGAGCTTAACCTAAATTCCATATGGAAGAGGGTTAAACCACTGTGTGAAAATGCAGCCCACGCATAGGTGGGGAATAACAAGCTTCAACAATAAGTTTGAAAAAATAATATTAGATAATAGATATTATCACCTGACCAGACCAACAATTCAAAGAAGACATGCAAAAATGATATTAGCATCAAATGCAAAAATTCTAGGAAGATGCATCAGTTCAGAATTTGGTGGAGTAGTGGGCATGAAAGAAATTAAGCATAACTCAGTCTTCTGCTTAAGTGTGCATATTGATATAAAATGTTTGTTTGTCACCTGAAAGAACTAAATAGAAAAATAAAACACACCTCAAGTTCACTGTTTAATTGTATTTGTTTTCTTAATCGTTCTTGAGATTTAGTGACCTCCTTCAAAAGCTGGTCTTGGAGTGCCTGTTCGCGCCCTTTTGCAGCACCGAGTTCCTGTTCTGTGTATAAGAATTGGTCCAGAAATTTCTTCCTCTCGGACTCTGTAACAAGTTAATAGTTAAAACTAAGGTACAAAATAGAAGAAATCTGACAATGATGTCAGGAAAAAGCAAAAATGATAAGGATACAAAATTCAAAAACATATAAATGGTTTATTTCCTCATTTCCTAACTTAACATAAACATGAGTAAAGATTGAAGTGAAAAACCAATCGGACAAGCATATACCAACCAACTTTGTGGAACTTGTCATCCAATGTCTCCAATTTAGATTGATAATCACGAACTTGATTTTCAGCTCTGCTTAAGGCATCTATAAAATCCGATTTGACCTGCAATAATTTGACAAGGATTTAACGAGTGCAGAAAATTCGGCGTTCCCAGCAATAGCAAAGACATAGTTCAAACACCACACAGAGAAGAATAAACTAAATAAAAAAATTAAACAGAGAGGGAGAGAGAGAGAGAGGAATATTGACTAATATAATGCAGCAGCATAGTATAGGAGCATATCAAGTATCAAGCGCCATGATATATTGTAAGCTTAAATCCGAATATTTTGATTTTTGATTTTTGAGGTCATGGTCGTGTAAATGCAGAAGGAAAATGAAGTTGAAAAGCAAGAGGTGACAGACAAACCATTTGGCGACACTGATAGGTGCAGAGCATGTGCTCGGAAACGGATGGATCCTGATATGACTCCGGAACCGGCACCGGCACCGGCGGATCCTCGTAGATTACGAGCTGGCGATCGGCGTCGGCATCAGCATCGGCATCGGCATCGGCCCGAGGCCTCTTCGGTGGCGGAGGGGTTCTGAGTATCATTTTCCTTCCTTGCCTTGCGTTGCCCACACCGTATTTGAAAGCCAAGCTTCAGGGCGCAACTTTTTCAAGGGAACAAAATCCGCAAATGACACAAATATCTTTAAAATATTAAAATTGAAGCAATCAATAAACAGAGGTGTCGTGGTGTAGTTGGTTATCACGTCAGTCTAACACACTGAAGGTCTCCGGTTCGAACCCGGGCGACGCCATTATGTATCTTTTCTTTTTTGTTGTTGTTAATTTCTTACACCTTAGTCGAGGCTGCAGCATGTTATTTCGTGTTCTTTATAAAAGATTTAACATATTTTTGGGAAAATATTATTTTGTAAATAAGTATTGGTTTAAAAATATTTAATTTATAAAAAAATTAAAATATGTTAATTTGAACCTGATAGTATTTTTTTCTGTAAAAACAAAGAAGGGTTGGAAAGAAACTCGGACGAGTGGATCTCTTCGATAAAAAATTTCCAAGTGATTTGCATATTCCTTACTACCATAGCTCTACAAAAGGGGATACTGGAATGAATTTGAATATTAATTAATATAAACATTTAATAATAGTAAATAAAATAATGATTTGCGGGGGTAGGAGTGTAAATGGGCTACGTCGGCCTACAGGGGCCTACTGTTGTATAAATAAACTTGATTTAGTCCATTGAGCTTAGTTATTATTTGGCCCAACTTCTAGAATAATCTTTAAGAGTAGTTTAGCCCAAATTCTAGAGTAATCTACTCTAGATTACTCTATGGAAATATCTAGAATAGTTCAACCTAGAAACTACCATGGAAATATCTAGGCTAAGAAAATTGTGGAGAATTCTAGAGAATGATTTGTAGTCATTAGATGAGAATTGTGTTGGCATAATCCTAGCCATTGATTAAGGAGGTGCCACTAGTATAAATAGGTGTGTCCTCTATCATTTTGTATCAAGCCAAAAGGAAAAAGAGTTGTGTACTAATAAAAGTGTTCTCTTCCTCCAAATCTTTCTAAACCTTTTCTTTTCTCAAATATCCTCCTCCCAACACCTACTGCTTAGCCTATATTAGGTCAGACTTGGCTTATTATAAGTAGTAAAATAGAACAGGTCTAGGCTTTTAAAGAAACCTATTTAGAAAACAGGTCATAGGCTTTTTTGTACATGTTGGGCCCATAAACCTACAAGTCGGCTTATATCATATTATTTATTTAAAATATAATAAATAAAATTATTATTTAATAATTTTGAATAATAAAATAATATTATTTTAGTTATTCATTCAATTGTTGAATGTTTATTAAGCTTAAACAGGCTAACAGGCCTAGGCCAAGACTTTTTTTTGAATATAGGTCAGACCAGACTTGTAATTTGGAGCTTACACAGGCTAATAGGCCAGGCCATACCCAATGTTTTTTACATAGACTTAGTCTATTTAAACCAAAGTCTAGCCTAGCTCAATCCATTTACACGCCTAGGGGTGGGACAATGGGGGGAGGCTGTAGGGGTTTGAGGGCACGCATTCTACTGTTGTTTCTGTTTTACTTTCTTATGCTAATTGAGAGAGACGCAAATATTAAAAAAAAGGATTTGCATTCATTATTTAACATGACAAGAAAAAGTTTCCTACACATAATATTTTATGGGGCCCGTCTTTTTTGAGCAAAAAAAAAGTACGGCACGCAAAACAAATCTCTATAACATAACACAATCACTTTTCCTACCACATAACTCTTAGGTGGTGTTTGGTTGGGAGCTTTTCAGCGGATATCTATGTTTCTGAAGTATGGCTTTTAGAAACACCATGTTTGTTTCAACGTATTTTCACCAAAAATCCATCTATCCAATTTGTCTGGATTTATGAGAAACATAGATTTCCGCATTGTATAGAAACCCAATTTGAAGGTGGGATTTTTCGGAAAACTGGTTATCTGGCTTTTAATGCACTGTTGATTTCATAAAGTTACCTAATTTTCCCAGTAAAGTTTTTCCCCACCAAACTACTTTTTTTTTTACATTTTTCTACCTATCTCACTTTATCTATCTTTCCAATCATTTCTCTATCTATTACATTTCTCTACTATTCCAAAAAAATTTCCGAAACCAAACGCCCCCTTAGGATAAAACTAGTATCATGTAACATAATCTTAAAACATTTTCCTACTCAAACAAAAATGTATGTGAGTCCCATACATATAATAAAAACAAAAAATAAAAAATGATGGTGCGGAAACCAATGAGTGAGTGGGTAAAAAACTTTACATCATGTTACATAATAGGGTTTGGTGTTTCTCATTTTAAATGACATAAGTTATGTCATTTTAGGAGAGAGATAGACACAGAAATAATGGGAGAGAGAGTGAGTGATTTTTTTTAATTTAAAATTCAAATTTTCGGTGTCTATATGTCTCTTAAGATGACATAACTTTCTGTCATTCAAAATGACAAACACTCTTCCCTACATAATATTAGTATGTACATTATAAATCGACCGAAATAGTGAGTTTGATCTGTAACAAGTAGTTGCAGCTAGGCCTGATTTGGTTTGTTTTTTCTTGTGTTTGGGAGGGAAATGTGTCGTTATTGTCTGGGTTATTGTTATTGAAAGTGGGAACCGAAATTGATAAGAACTTTATTATATCAGATGTGTAGTACCCTCTAATTATCTACCCTTTCTGTGTTGAGCATTTTGAACTTTGATGGACCATCCAAAGAATGCCAGCAAGTTAAGCATTTTGTTTCCACATTTTTATCACATAACTCTTTGGCTTATGCATGTTCAATATTGTTTATATGGTTGAACTATATGACTCTGATAGATGGGATTGAAATGAAGCTTGTTAAATCTGCCAAAGAATAGAATTGTCATAAAAATTCATTTAGCTGCCAAAATGTGGCTAAAGGTTTTGTATAAAAGATGAATATGGTAGGCGACACGCGGATAATCTTGATGGCTAGAAGCTTTTGGTTCTGTTATTTTATGACCTATAATATATTTCTATTTCAAGTGCAATGGGATGAACCATCATCAATTTTGCGTCCTGATAGAGTATCTTCATGGGAATTAGAGCCACTTGTGTCTACCACTCCTGCAAACTCGCAGCCAATCCCAAGAAACAAGAGGGCACGACCTCTTGTTCTACCTTTTACAATGCTTGATTCTTCTATGCAAGGTGGGTTGGTCATACACAATTTCTTCATGTGAATTCTGCTGTCAATTTTGTTCTTTTACATAATTGTTTTTCTTTGTGCACCGCCACCGCGCATATGGAAATCACCAGTTGAATCTACACCTTTCCCTTATTGTGACCCCCAACATGGACGAGGTCTCTATTCATCGCCCAAGTTCAATTATACTGCAACTTACTTTCTTGGCTTTGGTGGGAATAATAGCTCTCTGGGACTTCCTTCCAACAAATCAATATATTGGTGTGTAATAAGATGGAAAACTCTATGGAAACTTTTTCAGCTATAGCCCTTAAAGGATCTGGAGAGAAGAGACAAGGCTCTGGAAATGGCTGTAGACTCTTTGGGATTCAGCTACTTGAGGATTCTAATCCATAAGGAAGTCTACAAACAGTCACTTTGTCAGGAAGGGTGGGGGATGATAGGTCTGTTTGGCTTTTTGGATGCCGAGTCTGATCAGCATTCTGAACCATCAAATGCTAATCGATCTGATATCCCTTCAGTAAGTTGCGATGCTGAAAAATCATGCCTCTCATGCCTGCAGGCAAATAAGGAGCTGTACAAAGGTAGCATGACTCTTCTTGGTGTAATCTTTCTGCATCCTTCCCCATTTTCATTTACAAACCTGAAGCATTCTTGGCATGCTTTTCCAATTCATTAATGTAGTTGACTTTATGATAATTATGTATATGTTGTCTCTTCATTTTGTAGAACTATATGATGATTCTTGGTAATATATGGCATTATTGACAGCAACTGAATTATTTCTACCAGACTAGTGATTTTCCCTTCATTAACATACACAATCAGTAAATATAACTAAAATAAATTTATAGGAAGTTCTGATTTCTTTTATCACACACTGATACAAAATACAACTTTAAATATTTTTCCATGCTTCAGACTAGAATCTCAATGAAACATTTTGGCTGGAAAGTCTTCCAAATTTTCCTTTGCTATGGAATCCACAAATCATCATTAGGCTGTAATAGTGTACTGAGGTTATTTATGATATAATTTAATATTTTTCTAGGTCCACCACATGCAAGGAATGGCTGTTGGGAGGGTTGTGGGTTTAACACAATTTGAGGATCTGCTTGGGAAATTGGAAGAGATGTTTGACATCGATGGGGAGCTCTGTGGATCCCCAGAAAAATGGCAGGTTGTCTACACTGATAATGATGATGATGGTTGGAGATGATCCATGGAAGTAAGTTCATTTGATGCTTTTACATTTTCTTGGCTTGGACATTGTTATGTTTATGTGGCATTATACTTTGTTTGCAAGACATTCAATAGTTTGATCAGATGCTTGCATTTCATTTTGGATTAGGAAATACTGCATGCTTAATTTTATGCTTGTTGTGTATATTAAATTATTTGTACTTAACTGCAGTGAGTTATGTACTGTTGTGAGGAAGATTTTCATCTACACAGCAGAGGAGGTGAAGAAGCTTTCGCCCAAAATAGGACTTGCAATCGTTGAAAGGATTAAACCAAGCAAGGTAGATTCCGAAGCAACAGTCAGTCCTGAAGATCAGTCATCTATTGTGGGACCTGGTTGCTAGAACTCCCATGTATTCCAGTATACCCAAGTAGAGTTGTATACGCAATAAATATTGGTATGGAAGTATGAAGTAGAACATGGAGAGAAGCGAGAACCAAAGCACTGCACCTTGTGACAGCAGCACCAATGCGGATGGTTGGTTTGAGATACTAATACTAATACTAATACTAATACTGCTGTTTGATAGAGAAATGCTTCGTTTTTTTTCTATTTCTTCTATAGCTCGGTTTTCCCCAACAGTTTAGTGGTCCGTCCATGCTCATTCCATTGAGTGGGCCTGCAATGCAATGGTATGAATTGGTTGTTTTGTTCTTCTGTAACGTGATGGATGTCATTTTTGTATATAGATTTTTATTATCTTCGAATACATTGTATGTATGTATGTATCTATCAGGCATATTCCCCCCTTACCCTACCTAGTAGTGACTTGGTCCTGTGTGTTTTTAGTTTTGTCATTAACTAGATTTGTCACTTTGCAAAACAAAACAAAACAAAACAAAACAAATTATGACTTTTGTTAGTATTTTTACATTTCTTGATTGATATATGATTCCTTTGGAGGACATTTGATAAATAATCGAACACATAAATTTTCTATTAAAATTTTAAAAAGGTGCGTGGTTTAAACTGAAAATAAAATAAAATAATTCAAAGTACAAATTTTATAATGAAAAATAATTCATGTTAAAAAATAATAGGATCAAGAATAACATAGGATAGATATCAATGTATTGAGATGAAATATAGAAATTTGACGTTTGAAGAATCTCTTTACATGTATCACAATTTAATATTTTGAAATCATATTTATTGAAAACAAAAAACAAAAAAGGAAAGTAGGAATTTGTTTGATAGTAGATAGATAGACAGATATATAAATAAGTCAGGGAAAGAAAGAAAGGGTGCGAGAAGGGAAGAAGATGAATGGGAAAAGGGAAGTGTCGCGAACGGTGCTGATAACAGGTGCGAGCAAAGGCCTTGGCAGAGCCTTAGCCCTAGAATTGGCCAATCGAGGTCATATCATAATCGGCTGTTCCCGTGCTCACGATAAGCTCACTTCCCTCCAACCACATCTCTCTAACACTGACAACCATTTCTTCCTTCATGCCGACGTCGTCAGTCACTCTCTCTCTCACACTCACTCACTCTGTTTCCATTCGATTTATTTATCTTTTTTTTTTTTTTTTAATTAAATTTTCTTTTCTCTCTCTCTCTTTTTTGGGGTTTGTTTCAGAAGTCGAATAACAGTGTCGAAGAATTGGCACGAATTGTTATGGAGAAAAAGGGCGTTCCTGATATTATAGGTATAGGTTATATGTTTTGATTTATTATATTTATATATTTGTTGCAATTCCGAATTGGTGTTACTTAAGTGTTCTGTGCAATGCGATGCGACGCGATGCAGTAAATAATGCAGGAACCATTAATAAAAACAACAAGATTTGGGAAGTTCCAGCGGAAGAGTTTGATACAGTGATTGATACGAACTTAAAAGGGACTGCGAATGTGTTGAGGCATTTCATCCCTCTAATGATCACCAAGAAGCAAGGAATCATTGTCAATGTGTCTTCTGGATGGGGAAGATCTGGTGCTGCACTGGTCAGTCAGTTGTCACTGTGATTAATTTAATTTAATTTAATTTATAAATAACACAACTGACATTGATTGGAAGCATTATATATATATATATATTATGCAAACAAAACAGGTTGCACCTTATTGTGCTTCAAAATGGGCCGTTGAAGGTTTGACAAGGTCAGTGGCAAAAGAGTTGCCTGAAGGAATGGCAGTTGTGGCTCTTAATCCAGGTGTAATCAACACTGACATGCTTGCATCATGCTTTGGTAATTCTGCTGCTCTATATCAAACGCCTGAATCATGGTATGCACTCCACTTTTTAACATTTTTTATATTATCACTTCTCTTCACTTCTTTTCCAAATACATTCTTCTTTTCTTCCTTTGGAGGAGGAATCAGAAACAAAACTCCCAACTACTAGAAAGAGTGATATTTGTGAGGGCGGGCAAAAATATGGACTTGAACCTCAACTCAGATTTGCTTCACACTACTTTGATTTTTCAAACTATTTTCTACCTGTTACTGTTTGTAAGTTTGTATTTGCATTAGATTTTGCAAACTTGACAAGTGGGTTCACATTGAAGTGATTTATGTTGCTTACATAGTCTTGATAAAAGTCAATTTTTGATTGTCTATTTACAAAAATACCATGTTACCTTGTGTCTATTTTTCGTTTGTATTACAAAAAGGGAAAATTAAGGGTTGGTTAATTTTTAGTAGAGAAACAGCACTTACGCTATATCGGGTTCTTGGGCAATACTGAGGTTTGCAAGAAGACAGTCAAACATGCAGAGTTCAAGAGGAGAGGGAGATCATGTTTGTGATGATGGACTGATGGTCAAACCATGTTTTGGGTTGTGCAAATGTCTGACCAAACACACTAAGTACTAAGTAGATCCGGTCTAATCATAAACATATCAAAAGAACCATTAAAATCGGTTGTATTTTACATTTAATCATTGTAACATGTTAATAGTTATTTCGCAAATGCTATTTTCCCCCATCTAATGATACTTTTTCAACTTACATTCACTCGTCATCTATCAGGGCTTTGAAGGCTGCAACCATGATACTCAATCTCACAGCAGCAGATAATGGTGCATCTCTCACTGTCTGAGATAAAGGGGAAGAGAGCAACCTCCCAAGTTAAGCGAAGCATGGACGATTTACTTCACATGGGCTTGGATAAGTGCTTCATCAAATCCAATTCTTTTATATTGTCTGTGTTTTTTTCCATTTTCTTGATGGCATATATCCAAGCGGGAAAATTTTGGTTGGTTAAATGGTTGTAGCATGATATTCGTAGATGCCAATTTGGTTAGTATTCGCTCTGTTATTGCTTTTTTGAGAAAACAAACGTAGTTTTGAACCTCTTGTCTAAATTTGTTATATAAGATAACTTACAAATTTAAATGAGAAAAAGAAGAATGCAAATAAGAAACAAGATAGTAAGCGTTCGTTTGAATGGACTTTAATTATGGTCACTGATTTAATTTTAAATATACATACATGCCTACCAGGAAACTACTCTCAGAATTGAGCTGCACCAGTTACCTTTGCAACAAATGCCTAAGGTATTAATCAATGTCCACTGATTCGACCATATACATATTCCTAGCAAAATATAATGTTAGAGGATAAAACCACATACATATTTACAAATTAAAATTAACACTATGCCGATGTGTTTACTTTTCCTTAAAAGGACCAGAGTCATGCAAGAGTTTCATAACAAGCTTCACCTGTAGAGGCAAAAAAATCACAGTATGTAAATTATTTTACAAACACATGAACATGGATGGTAATAACATCAATGGCAAGAAAATGCTCAAAATAGTTGTGAAAAATCCTTCAAAGAATGGAAACTATTTTATTGACTTACAAATGCTCGAATGTGGTCAACCCAAATATTAAAAGTATTTATATTCTGAAAGAAAAAATTGTCACATCCCTTGGGATCTAAATTTATAATAATTTTTTCACAAAATTTTACCATTCAACAATTATTAAAGAAATTCTTTCCCTGATGCCCTTGACTGTACTCTGTACAATCCTAGAAAAGAAACAGCAAGAGCAAGCAGGAAAGAAAAAGCGGGGGCTGGTAAGAGAATCCTCCTGGCTCCACATCTTCTGTGAAGATAAAAATAGCATTTATATGGTTCTCTTCTTTTTACTTCTAAGTGGAAGGTTGTTTTTGCTGAGTTGGATTAAGTAAAAAACTTTCGATCAGAGAAGATGTAATAACTACGTAAAGGTAAAACAGTCAGCAAGAATCAGCACTAGGAAACGGGCTCCAACTATATTGTTTTAAGACTCCCCACCTTTTACACAAACATGGACGACACATCCTAATATTCACCACATTATCCAAGCATGGCTTTAATGTTTAAGGAGTTATCCTACTAGGATGAAATATCAACTAAACGTATTTTACAATATAACATTTCATATGATTTACAAGTTAATATGTCTATTTGATAAAATGATTTACAATTAATATTAGAACAAGGGTGAACAGAGAAAGATGAGGAACAAAACATAAATCTTTCTAAGTGGTGCATATGTTTGGATAACTACAAAGAATTTATTGACAATGTATCATACCTGAGAAGATTCACGCATTAAAAAGTCTTCTATAGCTTTCCTAAATTCTTCATCAATAAGGTAATGGCAACTATAAGTTGTCACAGGAAGATATCCCCGCTGAATCTTATGCTCGCCCTGAGCTCCTGCCTCTACTGTTTCAAGATTGAGTTCAATAGCTGCTTCAATTGCCTGTGATGTAAAAAAAAACATAAATATTACTTGTTTCCCTGACATCTGAGTTTATATTATGCAAATGAGAAAAGAGATTGAGTTATTATCTTCCTTTCTCTTTTTTCGATAAAAGGAAAAAATTGTATTAAAGAGACAAAAAGGGGTACAAGAAACACATGATAAGAAGATCAAACTCAACAACAATTTTATCCCAAAGGGACGGTGGTCAACCAAATGAAAAATACAAAAAGATTGAGAGAAAAAAAGATAAATTTTTTTTTAAAAAAGATCAATAACATTGCAAATTAAAAAATAGCAATAAACAATTAAAACGAAAAAAAGTAAAATAAAGTGAAAATAGAAATAAATAAGAGAAAAAATACATAAACGAAAAAAGAAAATAAAGAAAGAAAGTAAAATTAAAAATAAATAAAAAATTAAAGAATAAAGAAATAAGAGGAAAAAAATAAATAAATAAGAGAAGAAAAATAGAAAGAAAATTAAAGGGAGTGGTACAGAAAGAAATAAAGGGAGATATAGAGTAAAATGATAAAAATAGACTATCTAGAGCATAGGAATAAAAACGAGTCTAACCTATCACAATGCTAATAGCTTTCCTCCAATCTAAGGGTTTATGCATTGTGCCTAAACCATCTTAATCTATGTTCTCTAATCTTTTTAACCACTGGTATTACTCATATATTTTGTTGAATATCTTCATTTCTTATTTTATTCGTCCTTATATGATCACATGTCTATCTTAACATTTTCATTTCCGCTACTCTCATTTTATGCACATATTGCCTATATGCTGACCAACATTCAGCTCCATATAACATTGAAGGCCTTACTGCTATGCTATAGAACTTTTCTTTTACCCTAAAAGGAATCTTGGAGTCACACAAAACCTTAGTACACTACGCCATTCCATCCACTTTGATGCTCATGGGAGGAGGGGTATAATAAATACAAGGAGAGGAAGGGTGGAAAAGTCAGAGAACACATAAGCAAGTCGAAAGAAGATAAAGAAAAAAAAAAACCCTCCTTTTATCCAAACACTAGGTAGAAGAGTGGCCAAACCAGAGGTTCGAGAGAAGCCCTCTGCTCGTTCCCTTACCCGCACCCCAAAAAATAGATATTATAAGCTGACACCCACTACCACTAGGAAGTCAAAAGGGAAAGTCTCCATAAAAGATGTGATGGAAGAAATATCTGATGAAAAACTATAGCATTATTCTCCAACCATAAAACCAAAACCTATCAAAAATGAAAATAATTCTAATAATAATCAAGGGGGAAAATGAGGAGAACGAACCTGGTAATAACATGCTTCAAAATGCAAACTTGGATAGTAAGTTCGTGGGTGACACCCCCATAGGCGCCCAAACAAAGTATCTCCTCCAATAAGATTTAGGGCTCCTGCAATTAATTCATCCCCTTCTTCAGCAACAACAAGTAGTACTTGATCTCCCATTTTTGATCCCATCTCATGAAAAAAATCCCTTGTCAGGTGAGGAGTACCCCATCTGTCAATAAACCAACAGTGTTAAGAGAAAATGGGAGACATATAATGCAAACTGTATTTGTGAATCACACAGCAGAGGCTCTATTATATACAGTTGATGTAATAATAGCAAAAACCACAAAATATCCTAACTACCATAATTACAAAATTTAGTTAACCTATATGCATTACTTACATACTCAAGCTAGAGCATATAGGTCATATGCACCAAGTTTGTTATATATATAACTTATATGAGGACCTCTCAAAAACTTAGTAAGAACATCCAGCGGGCATGCACAAATTAAGGTTTTCTTTCGTTAAGCTCTAAATATCATGTTAGAGAGAAAGAGAAAAATAGTGATATATGATGAAATCTGTGTGTTTAAATTAAACGGCAGAGTATAGAGTTAACGTAATAATTAGAAGGATCATAAAATATATAATTACCCCAATTACAAGATTTAGTTAACCTATTTACATATTTTCCAACAAACAATATAAATATTAACAATTCAACCATTCCCACATCATCAAATAAATTTTTAATCACAAGATGAAGGTTCAATTATAGGATAACATACTTGTTATCAGTTGTGTTCCTGTAAAAAGTGTAGAAGGAATCCCAGTGCCTTGCCTTCCAATACCAAAACGTAGCATATAAGTAATGAGATAACAAATAGAAAGAACAAATCATCACAAAGATAAATAAAAATGAACACCAAAACTGAACTCCTGTCCAATGAGTAAAAAAGTGTTGGTGACCAGTTCGTGATTTCTAGCATTTTTTAAGGAATAGACAGGTTCCTGATTTTGAGCCTGAATTTCAGGAACAGTGGCAGAATCTGTTCCTAATTTTGTAGCAGAACCTATTCCTGATTATGAGCCTAATTTTCAGGAGCAATGGCAGACAGTTTAAGGTGATTCTGATATATCCTACACTGGAAATTTTTCTTCTCCTCTTAGGTAGGTCAGATAACTATGATGATTTCAAAACATTTTCCATCCTATTATAAGACTGCTAGAAGACATCAATTGGCTTTGGCCAGTTCAGAAAAAGCTCGCTAATATCTGACACAGAAAAATACAAAAATTTTATATAGTTCAATATCAATTTGCGACAAAGCATCCACTCACCACTGTATATATTATGCACTTAAATATTTGATTGTATATAGAGTAAATGCAGCCCTTTAAATATCTATATCATGCAAAGTACCTTTATCTCATAACCCCGTAGCCGTTTCATAATCAAGTTCTGGGCTGAGATCTGCAGATAAAGAGATCATATGATTTATGTGGCTAAAACTATCAGGTCAACTGCATTGATGCCACTTAAAATCCAGGATCATTTGACATATGATGACCTATAGAAAAGAAAGTATTTTTGCAATTCATTCTGATTATGCTATCACAGATAGAATGAAAAAGAAATAACATTATTGACAAATAGAAAGATTAACACAAGGAATGCTACTGGATAGAATTCTAAGACCAGTTGAAAAAATCTGCTCATATCAATAAATGCTTTTTAATGAATACCAACCTTTTTGCGCTCTTGACGTATATTTTTTCTTTTACTTTGCTTCATGTCCATCAAGAAGTCATCAAAACTGCCAATATAAAAAAAAATTGTATTGACTAATGCTAAGGATTAATATGACACGTCTCTTCACTGAACTTTATAATGAATCACACATGACCTAGCAAAAGGAAGATGGATGATTGGATCCTTTCCATCATCCAGTACTTTTCTGAGAAATAATTTTATTAGTTTAATAAAAGAGATGCAGGTTCAAGGAACAAGATAAAAATGCTAAACAAATTCAATAAAAGCAATTAACTTCCAAACAGAATAACAATTCTAAAAGATACTAAGCATGATGGGAAATAATGAGAAATTTAGTGAAGATGTAATATAGAGATCCAACAATAGAGTAATGATAATACTTTTGTGTGAAAGGTAAAAAGATTAAGACATACCTTACAAACAAAATAGAAAATAAAAAAACTTAAGAATGAAACAGAAGAACAATTATAGGTAATAATAACATGAGCTGCCACGATAGGCATTTCATATTATAATCTACCAAATAGCAAAAGAAAGAAACTGATTATTGTTATCAACCGCATGACTACAGGCATAGAAGAACATATGCTTGTAAAAAGCCAATAGTTTATATTGCTTATCTGCATTATTTTACAATTGTTAAGACTGGCTTCAGGAAAGTGACACAGAGTGTTAACTATTTTCTATTGTGCGAATTGTTTTTCGATTAGAAAAAAAAAGAACTATATTTAACTTGAAAAAAAAGAAATCCATACATAAGACTTGAATTTCCATCAAAACAAATCCTCTTAGCTCAAAAGTAATAAAAGAGTTGCTATAAATTAAAGTGGAGTAACCAATTGAATTTAACGAATATGACAATAGCTCACCTACAAGCAGATCTATGGTAGGAATATTTTACATTGCTAAAGACATAGAGCATGATATCACTCACTTTTTGTAGTTACGGTTTTTCCAGTGGTACTGCATTCCAATCCTCGGCAGGAAACCTTTTTCAGTGAATTTCTGCCACTCGTTTTCAGAGGGAAAAGTAACATGTAATGATGAAATCTGGTACTGTCAACAGACATGAAGTGAATTAGGGTGCTTAGCAAATGTAAATATTTGAACAAGGATAAATAAAAAAGTAAAAATGGTGAATAAAAAGGATTTGGGTGTGGCTGAGGCTGCTGATAAAAGCAGTACATCTGAGTACCTTGACAGTGAGATCCTTCATTGCAGAGACTAAAATGTCAAAAACTTGATCTTTGAAAGAGGTGTTACGAAGCAAGATCCTTGGACCGGTTACTGGTGTGAAGGGCACACAAGATTGTAACTTTGGGTAATATCTCGATCCATAAGTATAGTATGCATTAGCCCAAGAATGATCAAAAACAAATTCACCATATGAATGGCTGCAACAATTGCAATGAAAAGGTGAGAAGTGAGAGGACAATAAGAGTGGAAGTAGGAGGAGAAGGAGAAGGAGAAGAGAACCTTTTAAGATAGAGTGGGACAACAGCTACAATGTTGTTGGATTCTTCATCCTTAGCAATGATGTGGTGTGGCATCCATCCTGTTTCCTGAAATAAATAAATACATATTATATAAAGTGCAACTGAAACTGAAAGTGAAAGTGAAAGTGAAAGAAGAAGTATGTTATTATAATAATAATAATAATAATAATATTGTTGCAGGCAGACCTTGACAGCAGAACCAGAATCCTCCAAGGTTGATAAAAAAGCATGGGTAAGGAATGGATTGAACTTTTCAGGGCCTGTAGCATCGAGAGCACAAGCATCCCATTCAATGGATGGAACCTCTGAGATTGAAGATATAACTGAAACTGTTATCACTTTACAATTAGAATTAGGTGACTCTGACTCTGACACCCCTCCCCCTGTGATAGTGAATTGTTGTTGCATGGAGATGGAGATTGAGGAGGAGGAGATGGACTTGCTATCTCTATTTCCATTCCCAGATCCCCAAAACAGAGCATTGATTCTCGTGCTTGAAATGGATGAAGACGAAGACGAAGACGTAGAAGATGGCTTCTCCGATGACGACAATTTCAATTTGCGACCCGCAAATGGCCACCACCTCACTCCTGCTGCTACTGCCATCCCAACTTCTCCGGAACACTGATTTGCCACGTCTCAAACAACATTGTCAATTCTCTATTTCTTCTTCAGATATATATATATGTACTCTCTTTTACCACCTTACATTTTATAATTTATTTATGAGATATGTTTTTCTCACAGATAAATGGTCCGATGTAACACACGAAAATGCAAGATGAGAAAAATATTTCTCTTTATTTATTTTTATTTTTTACAATAAAAAAATTAATATTAAATTTATGCTGATTAGTTAAAATTAAGAGTAAATATTTTTTTTGGTCTCTAACAAAAAACACGGTCCCTCACTTTAGTCTCTTACAAAAATAAATTAGTCAATTAGTCCAAGTGGACCCATTTAGTTAAAATCGTGGTTCCTCACAAATTCAAAAAAGACCCATATTAGTCCCTCAAAAAGACTAAAATAAGTCCACTTTGAATTTGTTAGGGACTAACTGACTAATTTATTTTTGTAAGAGACTAAAGTAAGGACCGTATTTTTTGTTAGGGAGAAAAAATAGTGCTTACTCTAAAATTAATATTGAACAATAAAAAACGGTTCGGTTTTTATATCTATATTTTTCTACAATAAACCATCTTGAGATTGAAAGATAACTTGGTTAATAATAATCATCATCACATAATCTTCCCATGTTGAAAACAACTTTGCAAAATTTGAGCTGCTTGTATAATTGTATTATTTTCTACCATTAATGTTCCAAATCATAGCTCAACTATAAAATTATGATTCAATTCAATAATATACGTAATACAGGAATGAATCTTTCATGACACTTGAGAATGCTTTCTTTTTTCTCGTGTCTCTCGTGATCACTGATTTATTTATTTATAAACAACTCATATTGTCTCTCATAAATCCATCCATTCCCAACTGAAGAATATACATTCATGGGGCATGTACATGCTGTTCAATATATTCCTGCATTTGTAGCCTCCTTCCAATGCATGTAAATTCGTCTTTAGGATTAGGAGAGACTTATTATTATTTTACAATCAGCAAGTGACTAAAAGGTAGACTTGTCGACCAACGACATCAATTCAATAGTGAATTATAAATGCTGATAATCACATTGGATAAAAAAACAATTACATCTGTAAGAGGAAAAGAATGTCGGGAAGACACAATATCATCTCACCCAACAATGCCCTCACATACCCAGTAAGGGAATAAAATTGGACACATACTGCGTATGACCTTAAGAAAGAAAGATGACTGCGACGGCAATACCTATCTACAAGCCTCTAATATTCCGAACGAGTTACTCAAAGAAGGAAGTGGGAAAGTCTCTACGTAAGTAGACAAAAAACTGAAAGCGTCCATCCGACAAGGATGCATAATTTTGATTAAAACAATATGTAGCTTTATCTAATATCTTGAGCTAGATTGAGGAGGAGCAGGAGGCAACCGATTAGGTGTCCGGCGACTAGCAGAATTTGAGCCTGAGTTCACATCGCCATTTTGGGATGGGTCACTGTAACGCCTACTGTGACCCCCAGAACCATACCTAGACGACAAGTCACTTGGACCATTGGCAGCAGCATCAAACGCAGACCTCCAATCATCACCGGATGAGGGTCCAGAGCTTCTTGGGCTGCTTTCTGCATAAATTTTTTTGCAAACATTATATGAAAAAACAATAAAATAATACAGTCCATAGATTTAACTGATGCATATGCAGATTCTATGCAATAATGGAAAGTTAAAAAGTTTCAATCAACGCATTAAATATAGTCAAGCACTTTTTTGTTACTAGAGCCATGACAATGAATTATATATACCATCATCATCATATTCTTTCTTCCAAAAAAAAAAAAAAAAAAAACAAAACAAAAGTTCAAGTTCTTCCCAGACAGATAGCATACCTACTAAGCTTTCATGAAAATTAAATATTATATAACACGCATATTTAGAAAATTCCAAGACTGCACGTGAAGCAAATTTACAAATATTACCTGCTGCACTCCCTCTATCAGACCAACTGGATGCCGCAGCCGCTCTATTATCATGGACACCAAGCTGCCTGGTGAGTTTTGAAAGAATGGAAGACTGTTTCTGAACACGCTCCCTTTTACTTTTGACGTTGTGGTCCTCCAGGAGCAGCTCCTCAATTTTTGCTGAGCTTTGACCGCTGCCAACCACAGCATGATAAATACACACAATTTTCATTATCAAATGTTTCATTCCTGATGAGTAATTGTAAATAAGTGAAGTGTTTAAGATGAAATTAATATCGCAAAGATTCAAGTATTATTATTTTTTGGAAATAAAAAGAAAATTTATTGGAGAAAAAAGAGGGAAATTACGACTAGTGAAGGATAAGATGACAACAAGAAATCTTACTAAACAGAGAAGTCAAGGTAAAAGAAGGAACGTTAGAAAGACATTTAAGAATATAGCAAATCAGCCCTGTTCGTCTACATGTCAAAAATGGTAACTCTCTTGAAATAACCATGAGCAAAACGCCATAGAACTGGCAAAAATATAACCCTATCCCAGAACAACTTTAAGGTCTAAGATACATCCTTAAAGATGCAAGCATTCTGCTCCAACCAAATATACTAAGCAACTGCATAAACTGCTCACTTAGCTTCTTTATATCTGCCCAAAGTGTCTCTGTTGATCTCCAAGAAAATCATTAAAACAAAAACAGAAAATCAAGAAGAGCATTGACACTATGATCGAATATGCACATATGGTAGAATATAACACTAAGGTTGCATGAACATTATTGCTTTGATGAGTGGAAAGGGGGAATAGGAAGAATGCCAGTGCATTACAAAATATCCATTAAGAAGCAATGTCCTCCAGTCATCAGACGGTAAGGCAAGAAGAGAAAGCACTAACCTGATGGAACTGTATAACTGATTAAGCATGTCTTCTTTGGCTTTCTCTACTTGGCAAAGAACAACTGCCTGCTCAGCCAAAATTAAATGATCTCACAAACAGCACCCAATCTGAAGGGAAGAATTATGGTAGCCAATAAAATAAACTCACTTTTGGGACATTAGCAGCAAGGCTGTTAAGAACAGCTTCAACATAACCGCGCACTTCTTGAGACATCCACCTGAGCTCCTCTTCTGGATCTGCAGGTTTTCTAGCCATAGTATCCTACAAAAGTTTTTGCAACATGAAGAAAATGTTACGAAAATGTGAAATCAAATTCTAGATGATTGGGGAAAGAAAGGAAATATGGGAGCTCAAATGATTGGGGAAAGAAAGGAAATTTACGAGTTTAATTGGGCTATTAAATGAATCAAATAAAAGAGAACAATAATGTAAAAATAAAAACTTACAAGGGAGCCATCAGAAAGACTTTGTCGCATGGGAAAACCAGGTTCACCAATGGCTTGACCTCCTTTAGCCTGTGCAACATTTCTTAACTTGTTGATCCATTCAACCTTATCTGCCATGCTCTCAGCCTTTAACAAAACAGTACTTTGAGCTGCAAAATGCATATTTCAACATTGACACAGTCCTGGCATTGTTCAGATCAGGTGATGGATTTGGGACGGATGAGGGAGTATGCATATATTAGAACAAGAGTGACTACCTTTCATAACAGTCTTATAGGGGACCTTGCTTGTTATCTTGAAAATAAGTTTTCCAGAATCAGGTCCATTGGACTTTTTATCCTTCGAACTCTTTGCAGGGGCTTCATCATCATCAGAAATCTCGTCAATATTGCATTCCTGATCAGTACATCCAAAAGAAACACAGGCATTACCATGCTGAAGGTTTAACAGTCATCATTCCAATCAACTTCAAACTATATTAAAATGAGGCATTATATCTGAACCATGATTATAAGCCACTATACATGTGACGTTTTAAACATAAATGAACTATGCCTCACGTGAAAGAATATTTACAAGACATTAATGAACTTCTTCTCTAGTGAGACAGTATCTATAGAAGGAGCATATAACCACACAGTACATTATTCCCTTCAATTTTTTTTAATGATTTAATATTTTTGAAAAGATTACATTATTTGGCCCTTGATCTCAATTCTCCCAAAAAGTTCATAAGCATTCTGCCATAAATTTAAGAAACCAACAAGTACATACCTCTAATGTAATGACTCCACGGAAATGTCTCTCTTCTTGTTTTTTGGTGTAACCAAGCTGGCAATAAAAAGCATAATTAAATCATCATATGTTCAGAAAGCATTAATCATTGGCCCCATCAAATCAATCCATGTGACACAGAATGTCCAGAAAGAGTTAACCATTGCCTCTATAGTGGAGATAATGTAATCAAGGTCAAGGTACTTGGCCTTGGAACCTAATTATTGATGTCATCAAATCAATTCATTCATCATATTTAGTAAGATATTTCCACACAGGAAAAACTATGATTGGACAATATACCAAGATTCCTGTCCTTAGAGGTTTTACTTTTATAAAAAAAATTACATTAATACGGGTTAAAGACCCTAGTAGATACATAGAACCAGTCATGAGCTTTCATCTAATAGCTAAAACTTTGGGATGGTCAGTCCTTGACATGGTATCACAGCCTTCATAACCAAGTGGTCAGAAATTCAATCATCGTCACCCCATTCTTCTTAATAAAAAAGTTGAATTTCCACATAAAGTATAGTGGAGCCATGTATTGCCCACACTTCGAGCCCAAGTGGCTCTTGCGAGAAGGGTTGTTCGAGAAATAATACCAATCATGAAATTATGCCTAACAGCTAACTTTTTGGAGACTTGGTCCTTGACAGACCTAAAAAACACCTAAAAAATAAGATCTAGAGCCCAAGAAAGAAATTACCCTCAAACAAATGTAGCAAGTAACAAAGTGGGAAGAAAACAAACATATATAACATTATGCATATATACCTATGAAAGGCTGAAACACTAAACATAGCTAAAAGCTGTAGAACAAAGAACAGATTCGTTGTTTAAAAAACTATAGTTTGGTCCATTTACTTTAACATGTTCTGATATTATAAACAATAATAACATGAAACACAAATAGTATCTGACAGTTTAATGTACACGTAAATATAGGACCAGTACCCCCGCCAGTTGGAGGTGGGGGAAACTATTGGAAAGCTATGTGTACAAGAACATTCTTTTGGTAATTTTGAGTCTCATTAAAGGTGTTCATATACCTGATTCATAGTGTAACTACAAGGACCTCTAAATAGAACTTACCCAAATTGAGGCTGAATATGTGTTGGTTCTAACAACAGACATGAGACAATACCAACTCAATAAGAACTTTTAGTTTATCATAACAATATCATGCCTTATCCATTGTAGTACTTCAAATTAAAAAAAAAAAAAAAAAAAAAGCTTCTCTAATCACAACATAAACAGGCTTTATGTTCCACCACATTGGACAAGCGCTCAAACACATGCCAGCCAACTTAGTTACCGGAAATGTCAAGAACCAAGGTAAGAAATAGACTTAGAGTAATTCCTTGCAATTTGGTTAAATTAAAAAGTTTTCCATAACAAGTCAATTATCATCTTTACCCCAAATGAATTCACAAAATATCATTTTCATTTTCACCAAAAAAGTTCTTGTCCTTATAGAACACTTGTTGTAGCTACAATGCTTCTATGCTGGGTGGTCAAGTGCTAGAACCGAAACAGTCCGGAATCGTGTCACTCAGCATTAGACAATTGAATAATAAGATGATTTACAAACCTTGCCACTCTTCTCATTTAAAACAAACCATCGCCTACTCCAACCACTACCTTTTCCACTTTTTTTCGACAAATATCCTGCATTGACAGGTTAGAGAAGTTAATTCAAAGTACTCAACTTGTAAACTACGAAAAATATGACTCCTTACTTTAAAATGGAGAGAGAGAAAAGACAGGTTGTTACGATCTAATTGCAAGGTATGAGACTTGAATCCCACATTGGTTATATGGGTGACTAATGTGAGATTTATATGGACTTTGGGCTCTCCTACCTCATGGGCTAGCTTTTGGGATGAGGCTCTCCCAAGTTTCTTATCAATTGGTATCAGAGCCTTCTACTATGTCTCTCAGCTGCAATCAAGCAGTGCGGCTGTTGATGCTGACACTGCAGTGTTCGCCTAGGGCTAGTAAAAGACTAGCGCAAAGCCAGCCCGCGTGGGAGCTAGGACTGCGGAGTGTGGTGGAATGTTACAATCTAATTGCAAGGTATGGGACTTGAATCCCACATTGGTTATATGGGTAACTAATGTGGGATTTATATGGACTTTGGGCTCTCCTACCTCATGGGCTAGCTTTTGGAGTGAGGCTCTCCCAAGGTTCGTATCACAGGTCTAGAAAGAAAGTTAAGGTATAGAAACTGTCATGGTCCTCAGATTAAGTGAATACTCTACAATAATGGATAACTATTGTGCAA
Source organism: Gastrolobium bilobum (assembly GCF_033153095.1). Classification (NCBI taxonomy): domain Eukaryota; kingdom Viridiplantae; phylum Streptophyta; class Magnoliopsida; order Fabales; family Fabaceae; genus Gastrolobium; species Gastrolobium bilobum. The sequence continues at coordinate 272,474 of NW_026897469.1, read as the reverse complement.
ATTGCATTAAAAGCTTTCCATATATCGATATCAACCAACAAACACTAGGTAGGGTCAGCTAAATGGACCAAACCATGCCATTGTATTCTGTCATGACACTGGAAAGTATAACAAGATAATCTTATTTTTTATATTCTTTATGAATAAAATAGGGTAAAGTAAAACGGGAAAGAATCCTCCCAATTTTTTCTTTTATCCTTCGGTGATGCTCTCTTTTCAAATGACTGCTCATACTATCTGTGCATATCATAAATTTAGTGATTAAACAATCAGCCACAACCAAGATGTGATTAACAATAATTAGAAATATCCAACTATTGCAACTGGTATTAGATAAGAAGGATGATCACTGAGCAAAGAAAGGTAACTGTTTTGAGTGTTAATAAAAGAAGAGAAGGAAGTCACCCGGCTAATACTTAATGAAGGTGCGCAACAGACTGATTAGAGAGACAACAATCATATTAGACCTGGAATACAAATTTTAGGATGAATAATAAAAACCTGCTGTTATCTCCCCATCGGGCCCAGCAGTCTTCAAGCCAGATACCTCTTGTTTATCCTTGTCTTGCTGACTGGATTTCTCTTTCATTGATTTTAAGTTTCCTCCACTTTGTTGATCTGTTTGAGGACTAGTTGCCTAGAAAAGGAAACAGAGCATGCATCTTGTATATATAAAGCAAAAATATTTAAACACTTACATGGTATGTAACAAATTCAAGTCTGTTATTTTTTAAAATAAATTATCCCACACCCTATTTAGAATCGACTGTTCTGCATCAAGTGACTTTTTGGATGACCGGTTCTTTAGCTCCTCTTCTCTGCGTTGCCTTTCCATTCTAATGAAATTACTCGAAAGTGTTAAAGCATATTAAATTTTACATATGTGTGTGTGTGTATATATACATAAAGCTGCAGTCAAACGGTCAAAATCAAACAGGTTAATATTACAGTGTATGTATGCACTATATTATGTTATTATCATGACATCCAAGCAGACATAGAACTCAAACCTCGGCTTATCATTAACCCACTCCATTAGGCCCACAAAATGGTAGATTATAAGAGCTTGCTAATCTATGCCCTAAAAGCTTAAATGCCTGGACAAACTAGTAATTTATCAAAAGGGTTAAAAGAGTGACAACTGAAAAACCATTTACAAATAATTTTTTTCTAGATAACTTGAAAGCGGGTAATCAAAAAGCCATGAGAAATGCAGGATATTGAATCTGAAATAATCAACAAATTTGTTCAAGATCTAAATAATACTAGAGGCATTCAACCCACTAGCTCTGCTCCATGTGCACTACTTCCCTTCACTTATTAACAATCAAGGAACATAGTTTGGTTCCCCATTAGCAGAGAATGCAGTGAAAATCAATTGCTCATTTTACACAGCCACAAAAGCTGACATTTGTTGATACTCATTATTGTGTTTATGGGGAAAAAAATATCCATCCCATTACCAAAGAGAAAATTTTAACTGAGAAGGTTTGACTGCCCAATTTTCAGAATCACCGCCCTCCAAGCTGCAAAAACATTGGCAGTTTGGGGCTTAAATATCTTAGGTGCGACAATTTGGAGGCTGGCAAGATAAATTATCAGGTCATGATTTTAAATTTTATTTTCCCCTCTTTTGAGGAGAAAGCGGCTTTAAACAACTTGCACTGACCTAGGAGAGAGCAAATAGTAAATGCCACAAACTCAGGAAGATTTCAAACAGGTAGGCTTACAGCTACTACAGACATTCAAATCTTTATCCCAGGTATTTACCAATGAAATTTCTAATCACATGAATCCCTAGTGGTTCTAGAAGTCATATACCAAATCAATGGTCGTGATTTTAACGAGTCACATGTATGAATGACAAATTAATGCTCCCATTAAGGACAATAAGATTATGAATTCATAAATAAAGATGCAACAAGTGTCATATATTGAACATACCGCCTCTGCACCAAACGAATAAAGTGTTGGGGTGGAACAAATGCACGCTCCATATCAACTAGTGCAACCACCATTTTTTTGGATTCATTTTTAAATGCCTCTAGGGCAGAACTTGCAATTGCCACAATCTGGTTAAAAATTTTGTAACAGATGAGCTAGATAATTTCTAAATAACAGACCAGCTCATGTATGAATTACAACACAGCATTGCACCTCTCTCTTAAATGGAGGATATCTTCCAAGACCAGGAGTACCATTTGCAGCAGCAGAAACTAGATCCACAAGCACACGATGTACCTAATTTGATAGTTGTCAAGAGAATTTCTTAAAAAGAAGCTCAAAAAATATACAAGCGGGATTTTATATCGGTCCACTACCATAAAATTGCAGTGTCCATGTCATGATATATATAGCAAAGCAAACCCCAGTAAATGGTCTATCTCAATAAGAGTAAAGGTTAAAATAAAATAAATGCCTGAGGTAATAAAAAGCATTTGATGCCCAAAAAACACATCGACAATGGTTTCGGATCTTATAATCAAAGTGATATTTTGATACACGAGACAAATAGCTTTATGGCCCAAATATTCCAACACATGCATCAGCATCAAATGCAAAGATAACGAACATTACTAAGGGGTGTTTGGCAAACAAGAAACTGGTTGAGAACAGTTCAAATTAAAACTAGTTATGCAAATCTATAAAAATTTGAAATAATTTTACAAGATATTTTGTTCCTCTAAAATTTGGTTCTGAACTAGTTTAATATTTAATAGTGTTAATTAAATTTTGGACAAACTTTTATTAAATTTGTGCTAAAGACAAAAGAGAGAAAGTGGGAGAGAAACAAGGGAACTGGTGATTGACATGTAAATTGGTTAGATTAAAACTAACATTGTTTTGGATTTCTTTTGAGCTAATTTTGACTTAAAACCTAAGAAAATAAGCAGCTTTTGAAATTTTGTGAATATAAAGCAAAAACAAGATTTTAAAAGCAACCCCCTTCTAGTTAGTTGTCCGGTTTTGAAGGTTGACAAACAGCCCTAAGGCTCCACCTCCAAGAAAAGCATGAGATAAAGGACAGGCTTTTTTTTTACAAGAGCCCCAAATAGCCAGGTCTATACCCAAATTATTTTGGATTATCCCTTTACCCACTGAAGCATTACTAGCTCTTGGAACAAAATCAACCACACATTAGAAGCACACCTCATCAACACACAGGCGTGATGGCTCCTTTGCTAGTTCAAGAACGCCTTTAATTAAGGACCTCAAACCTTTCTCTGGAGAGATAAGATAAGGTTGATATCCATCTGCTTCTAGGACAATCTGACATAAACAAAAACAGAGATATAAGAAGCAAGCACCTCAAGAGAATATGAAGAATAAATTTCTGCCTAAACAATATGATTAATTTTAACGGAGAAGATTTACCCTCTTGACATTGTTTATGTCAAAGTGTCTGTCAATAGGAAGTTGCTTTATCCTGTTAGGGAAATTCCCTTCAAAACTGGCAACAACTTTCCAACCATTACCCTGCAAGGAAATGAAGAAAATACATTTGGCTACAGAAAAAAATTATTCCTGTACTGTACATTGGTGGAATCCCATTCCTAGTATCAGAGTATCAGACTTCTTTATTTGAAATACAAAAGGAAAACCAAAGCATAAGAAACAGATGACCAATCTTAGGATCAATTTGAAGAGTTCAAACATTTGAATCATTTTCACAGCCAGTTTGGTAATATTTACATTATTCTGCTACAGCTTATTTAGGGAGCTCCTTATTCAGAATTTTCAGTGAATGTTTGATGCATCGTAGGTCCATGGACCAATTCTTGATGATCAGCTTTGACGGTTTTGGCAGAAACAAAGAGGCTAAATTTTTGTGGCAATGGGCAATCTATGCATAGTTTGATGTAATTGGTTGGAATAAAACTCTCGTATTTTTAAGGAGGTTCCTTTGGCATATCACTTGAATGGGATAAGATTAGGTGTTTGGCATCCATTTGGTGCAAAGCATGGCCTTTTTAACAGGGTTTCATTAACAAACATGTTAAGGGAATGGAAAGCTTTGTTCCTTTGATTATTTCTCTTTTCTCTTGGTTGTTTTCTTGTTCTTTTGCTTAGGAGGATTCCTTATCCTTCTTTCCCTTTGTAATGTATCCTTCTATTCTTAATAAATTTCCTTTTATAACAGAAAAAAAGGTGCAGCGCCAATTCAGTATTATTTGTACAATCTCAGCTGTCTTTTGGGTATTCTCTTTTCTAATGTTAGGATTTTCTGCAGCGAAACATACTAATAAATTTCTTTATTAAGAAAGTAATTCTTTAAAGAAGAGAGAGAGAAAAGCACAGAAGGAGGATAAGAAGATATCTTCCTAGAGTGGGGGAAAAAACACACATCAATAGAACAAAACAAGCCAGTTTCTCTGAATATCCAAGAAAGAAACCCCTGTGAAATGGCCATTAGCTGAGCACATAGAAGCTAATAAGATCCCATCCAAAGAGTGGAAACGGTAAGAAATTATACTTGACATTCATCTATAACTAAAGGCACCAACTCACTGCATAATTGCACAGGACCAAAGGACCTTTCCATATTTACTCATCCCAAACCCTCTAATAAGGCCCATGAGAAATATCTACAAACTCTTTTGACAAATCAGTTTTCCCCAAAAATACTAAATATTATGCACCCTTAATGTTAGAGGGAAAAAAAAAAAAACTACTAACCTCGCCTCCAGTAAGATGTTGAAGAAATTTGTCCTCAAATTCACGGCATAACTCCAAAGCTAGAGCTCTTGTACCTTCAGAACCACTAACCATTTGTGCACCAAGCTTCACTAACTCTTCCTGAACAATTTGAGACTTTCCCTGAAGACTGCAGCATTTTAAATAAAGGATTATGAAAGGTTTTAGGGCCACTCAAACTATACCAACTTTTTTTAAAAATAAAATAAAAATAATAACCTCCCCTCCCTCCTAAGGGTGTGCATGTGTCAAATTGAATTGAATTTCTTGAAGAACTGAACCAAATTAGTTTAAACGGTTCGGTTCGGATTGAAAACGGTTCAGTTCAAAACCGGTTCGGGTCAAACCTATTCTAAAAAGGAAAAAAAATGAAAAATAAAGAGATAAAATGGTTTGGTTCGGTTCTTGAACTGGTTCTTTAAAAACCAGTTCGATTCATGAACTGGTTTTCAAAAACTGGTTATTTGAAGAGCAGTTCAGTTCAGTTCATAGTTCAGTTCAGTTTTTTTGTTCTTTTGCACACCCCTACTCCCCCCCCACACACACACACACAAAAAAAAACTTAGCTTGTTGTCTTTTCTTTTCTTTTTGGCTGGGTTCACTTAAAAGCCAAGCTAACCCAACCCATATCTACTAAGCATACATTAGTGTTTGTTACTAGTTTTCAGTTCATTATGTAAATACTAAGAATTAAGCATCGATAGGAGTTGAACCGAGTAATCTCATATATCTTATCGAGTTATGGAAGTTGAAATGTTGATTCCATTTTCTCTTATTATTCAACCTCATCTTGCACACCATGCTCATTCTCCCTAAATCCCACTCCTAGCTACTTGACTTTTTACATAGCAATTTTCCGACATTTTCCTTTAAAATTTGCATAGATTTAGTGGCATTAAATTCCATGCAACTTGAAAAATATAAAACATTGTAGATGGTATATAAAGAAGGTTGGCGAAAAGAACTAACCAAATAAATCAATTAATCCAACACAACTCTACTTTTCATGGTTTGGTTTGAGTGGATTAGGTTTTGAGCCTTTAGGTTTTGTTTATTAGATGATGTAATAAAAAATCAGGTTGAGGCCTTAACCCAAAACACCCCAACCTATTCTACAACCCTAGTAATAATAACAACCATAAGAAAGCGTAATCTTAAGCAAACATTATATATATATATATATATATATATATATATGCTAACCAGTAACCAGGCTACTTTCTCTATGATTGCAGACCTTATGGGTGAACATTTTACAAGACAAAGAACATATAAATAATATTGAAATGCGCTTTGATATTGGCGAATGTGCATGCTGTAACAAATGAGTAGAGAAGGCGCAAGTGCAGCTTTAAATACATATTAGACAGATCATAGGTTCCTAGGGATCAGGACAACCTTAAATGTATAACGTCACACACCAAATAAAACCCTCTAATTCTCTGCACTTTTTTCTTTCATTCATTAAAACAGACAACCATTTAAGGAAACAATGCTAATGAGCCTATTTAAACGAACATCAATAGGTTGGACAAAGAAAATTCTGAAGCAGAGGTGCTATTTACAACATACAATATTTTTTGTCATAGAATATGATATTTAATGAAGAGAGCCTAGAGAAGTGGTAAAACTACTCTTTTGTTACCAAAAGATCAAAGGTTCTAATCTAGGAAACAACCTCATTTTGCAAAAATATAAGGGTAAGGCTGAGTATAAGGATTTTCTGATCCCACCCTCGCAAGTTAGGGTTTCATGGAGAGCTCTTAACATGATATTTAAAACAGAGAACTACACAAATGACAAGAAAACATAAGCTAGAGAAAAATAAATACCCAGTGAGGAGAGTTGGAAGCCTGAGCTTCATACGATTGCGAATCTGTCCGGCAAGAGACTCAACCAAAGCAATTCTACCAAGCTTGCTTTGAGGGGCTCCAGTCAATATAGATTTCAAACTTTCAGTTTCAGCTCGCCAAGCAGTTTCCAACGAGCTCTCAGATGCACCACTCCCAGACTGTGCAGAAGCTATAGAAACAGATTGGCCTATCAAAGCAACCCATGGGATATCAGAGGTTTTTGGTGGTCCCTGGTTCAGAAGGAGAGCCTGCACCGCTGCAAGGGCTTTTGAGTCTGTAGCTGCCTGATCAATTTTACTGATAATACCAACTGTTCTGGTGGCTACAATTGAAACCCACAAAAAAAGTTTGATGAACCAGTATTATAAGGATATGATTAGGTAAAACACGAGAAAGGAATTTCTAAACTTGAGAGATTTAATAGTGTCTAGGACCAACCCTTTCAAAAAGCTCAAGTTATTAGGTGCAAGTTCATAAATGACGTATATCTGTAAAGCATACCCTCATGCAAGTGCCATTTGAGCTAAAAAATGTAGAAGTATAGACAAGGCACAGGCTCACCCCGCCTTGTGCAGAAATTCAACTTAATTTAGAAAAATGCAGGTGGCAAGGATCAACTCTCCAAAAAGCTTAATTTGTTGGGTGGAGGGCTCAAGATTGGTTTTATATCTCCGACAAAACAGCTATAAATTTGGTTGTTGGGGGGTTGGGGAGGGGGAGAGAAGGAAAAAAAAAAGTTGAAAACTTACATTCTGCATCATACTCCTTTGCCACTCTAAGGGCCCGCGATGATGAAATTTCAGGTGCCTGAGCACCAGGAACTACTACCAGTAAAATTGCATCATTGTGCTCAACATATTCACTGATCTAAAGAATATGAAAAAGAAGACATCAAACTTCTCTACAAAGAAAGCACCTAAAAAACAACCATAGATCTAAGAAATAATTTTAATTAAAATACCAATCATCATCAATTTAGAATGTCAGGTTGTAATTAGCCACACCATACTCGATGTTGAAGCTAAAAAAATTTAGGACAAGATAACTTATAACTACTCACAATTTTGTCATCCATTATCCGCTGGTCCAATCCAGGCAAGTCAATCAATTTCAATGGAGGTGCTGTAGAATTTCAGAACAGAACAAAATGCATTAGTCTAACAATGCCCATGCATGTAAACATTTATGATACATGTTCAATCCCCCCACCCGGGGGAATAAACTAATGCTTATTTTGTTTATTTTATTTTCCTAAAAACCTGTCCTAAAGGGAGGGAGCAATATATGATATGACAATGGACATACCAGTACTGGTGCGTAGTTTCAGATATATTTCATCACGGCTCCTACCAGATGAACCTTTGCTTAGTCTATCCTGTAGAGAATGTCGAAGGGCACCTATGATAATGGGGGAAAAAAAAGAAACTAATACGATCAGAAACATGATATTTTTTAAACAAAATGTGGTGTCAAAGTGGAAAATGAGTATGTAAATGAAGTTAGAATGAGGTAAAGTTCATACTTGCAGAAACCTGTTGAGATTTATTATCAATTTGGAGGATGATGGACTTGCTGTTTAAAGAGGTGTCTCTGTTCAATTCAATGCTAATGGGAGCCCTGGTAGCACCATTTTCACCGGTTGGCTGCAGTTTATAACCACCGATTTAAACGGTAAATAGAGAAAGATTAAAGAGAAAGAGAGAAGATGATAATATTGGAAATAAGAAATACCAAAACAGGATGTCCAATCAAGCTATTCAAGGCAGCAGATTTTCCAGCACCCTGATCCACCAGTACCAGAATTGTTTTATTACGGATCCAAAAGAGTGACACAGTTGGTGTGTAATTTGCAAACAGTTCTCACGCTGAAATAAAAAATGTAGAAGAAAAAACTTACGACATTGCCAAGGGCAACGACATTGAGGAAAGTTGAAGGGCGCTTGGGGTCGTCAACATCGTCGTCGGCGAGGACAGCGGCGGCTTGGCGCATAGAATCGGAGAGCTGAACCAATTCGTCGATTGCCTCCATCGGATCTGATCTGATCTGACGGTGAAGCAAGCAGTTAGGTTTCCGACGGCACAAATTTAATTTCGACGTAACGAAAGCGTTGCTTTTGGTTTGGGCGTCAAGGAAATGAGAACTAGACTCTTAACCAAATTGAAATTAAATCACCAACTGCTATGCTTATTATGATGTTATGATGCACCTCTCCACACACACACTCTCTCTCTTTCTGATGCGGTTGCGATTGCGATTTCGATTTCTATTTCTGTTTCTATTTCAACTTTTTGTTTAATTTTTCTTCTTCCTTTTTGTTACCACTGACATGCCTCTATTTCGCGCTTTTTACCTTCCTCAGCGGTACCAGCACCAGCACCACTACCATTATGAGAATAATCATTTTATTTATTCTCATTAGCAAAATATCAACTTGTGAATCGCATTTCTATTTCTAATACCCCTGTTTATGAAAAGAGAAAATATCAATACCTTCCCTTAATTGAATAAAATTAAATTTTGTTTATGCCAGCATTTTTATACTTCATACAACTTCAGTTCTTATCAAAGTTTAATCTGATCTCAGAACTTATTAAGCTAAATAAATGGTTGAAAAAATATTAAATATTTATATTACACTAGTTAAACTAGTACTTGATGTTTTTGCCATGAATAATAGCAAGTGAATCATGACTTGTGTTTTACACTCCGGCTATTTTTATATTTTTTTAACTCAAATACATTAAATTTTATTTTTTATAATAAAAATAATTTCGTGTTCAGAAATAAAAAAAAAATGTTTATTATTTTTAAATGACATAAAGTTATGTCATTTTAAGAGAGAGATAGACACAAAATAATTTTTTATTTAAAATTTAAATTAAAAAAAATCACTCACTTTCTTTCTCTTATGATTTTTATTTTTTGTGTCTATCTCTCTCCTAAAATGACATAACTTATGTAGTTTAAAATGACAAACACCAAATCCATAAAAAAAATAGGTAAAATTGTTTAAACATGGGTATCATTTACCATTCAATTCCGTTGTCCTTCTTTTCGTTTATCATTGATCCAAATAACATGCTAAAAAGGTAGGGAAGAATGTGCAATAACATACGACAATCTAGATAAAAATATGAGTTAATGAATGCGTAGCTTAAAGATTTGGCTTTATAAGGGAAAAAGAAATCTAAGCGGAAAAACAAAAAAATCAGGTAAAGTGAAAAGTTAAAAAGGTAATTATTGAGAGATTGGAATCCATCAACAAACTCCTTTGTGTTAGCTTAAGTGCTTGATCTTAAGTGAGCCAATCAGACAATTAGTGTTATTTTATGATAACATCAGAGTTTGTTAAACTAGGGATCTGTGCTTGCAATTAGAGGCTATGATTACATCAGTCACGAGCCACAATCGCAATTTAGGCACCTATGTTCCAATTTACATGAAACAAACTCCAGTGTGGCGTGGCAACATTCTTCTGTCCAAAAAAGTAAAAGAATGGTATCCTACTTAGGACTCACGAACCAAATATATTGAATCAGTCCATTAAATTTCTTGATTTATTCAAATTTAGTTTTAAAATTATCAACTCAAAAATAACGCAAGCCAATTTGGATCACCGCATTTTACTTGCGAGGTAAATTGACTAACCCATTAAATAAATGCACGGTCTGCTGTCTACCAAAATAAAAAACAAAAAATGCACGGTCTGTTTACGTATTTATTTATTGAGTTTTTTTTTTTTTTTACATGAATGAAATAATTTTTATTTCTATTTGACTATATTTCTCTTTAACTATTTAATAATTTTTATATCTTACACACATAGAAATTTGAGGATTCATATTTTTCCTTTTTTATCTCTTCTCTCACATGAAATCCACATACTTTAATATGTGTAGAAGATAAATTTATATCCTACTATAATATGACAAACAATAAACCTTATATGAAACCAGCTTATGCTCAAGTGTTGTTTTATGAAACCACCCTCAACATTTAATTCAAACGATTAATCCCCTTATACATTAATCTTTTAACAATTTAACATAGTAATTTTAGGACAAAACTACCCCTTTCTTTGTAACTCCCTTAGTTTTCAATAATAATACTTGGTGATGAATTATTGCATTCAAGTGTATTATTTTGTGTTTCTTTTAATTGTCTTTTAATGATCCTGTTTAGAGTCCCTTGGAACATATAATGCAAAAATAATGTGAAGTTGTTGAATCTAAAAACAAAACTTCAAGAAATTCGCTTGGAAAAGTTTGTGAATAATTGTTGTGTTAACTGTTAATAATATTTTATTATTACTTTTATCATTTGCATGATAAAAATTTTCCTATAAATAGATGCTAAGAGAACCATTGGTCATTGGTTCAAAATTTAGAGAAGTTTTAGAGAAAACTCTGTTAAAGGAGAATAGGAGAAAAAAAGAAAGAAATTGAGGGTGAAGAAGCTTGATAATAAGAAATGATGAAAATGAATGCTGCTAAGGATGATGATAACTTCTTTCTTTCTTTTTTTCAAAGTATAAATCTCATAACAATGTTATTTTGATATAGGGATAGGATATTGTTACTACCAAATAATGTTACTATCATATATTAACTGTTGATTTTCGTCAATCAATGGTTATTATTTATTGTGATTTAATAATAAATTAATGAGTTTGATTTGTGGAAATAATAACCGTTGATTTGCAGAAATCAACGATTATCATTTATTGCGAATTAATAATTAATTAATGAGTTTGATTTGTGAAAATAATAACTGTTGATTGGCAGAAACCAACGGTTCAGATATGTTAATAACATTAGTAGTAATATTATTTGGTAGTAACAATATGATATATTATTTTATTTTTCCTCTTCTTTCCCTAACCGTTCCTGATGGGATCCTGCATTCTAATTTCTTTTATGTTATTTATTTCAATAATTTATATTTTTCGTAATTTACTTATCTGCAATTTATATTGTTGAATATTATAATTATATATTTATGCATGTATATATATATACATATATAATGTTATAAATGTGATAAATATCATATATGTATATATTTAAATGTTTATTTATATTTTTGCACATTCATTATATTGATATGTTGTGTCCTTAATTTATATTTAAATTATCATGGTAAATTTAATTTTGCATGGTAAATTTCATACGATAAAAATTTGTATAATTTATATTTTTCAAGATTTACTATAATGATATGATTGTTCATACTTTTATTGTGATGTCAAATTTTAGTGATGGTATGTTATGAATTATAATTTCTTTTAGAAAAAATTATGTGATCTTTTTTGGAGGTATTCACATATTTATATCCGTTACAAAGGTAAAACCTGGAGAGAAATAAATTGATTTCAAGTTTCATGAAAAATGTTTATATTACATTTTTGGAAAACCTTAAAAAAAACCCTATAAATTTTCTCATGATCATTTAACCCCCTATGAAATTTGAATCATTTACCCCTAACTTAAAGTTTCTTTATCACGTACCCCTCTAACTTAGGGTAACTGATAAAGAAACTTTAAGTAAAGGAATAAATGATTTAAATTTTTGAGAATGAGATAAATGTTCTAGAAGAAACTTACAGGACCTATTTTGAAGTTTTTCCTATAACTTTTTAAGAGTTATATGCTATGAAGCACCGACACTTCAAAAATCATGACGTGTCGTGTCCGACACTTCTCGACACTCTCGGAGACTCTGACACTCCAACACGCGTTATAGAAATTCAAAAAAAAGTTCAAAGGTTGATTTGCGTTGAGCTTTTAGTTCCAACTATTAGATTCGTTGGATTACGATTATCAATGTATTGAGTTTAATATAAATATTTGAGATATGTTATGTTTCTTCGTAAAATTTATGAATATTATAAGTTTAGATTCAATTTTTTATTAAATTATTGAATATTAAAAATAATATACACTACATAAATTAAAAATCTTATTTAATATCAAAAAGTGTCATAACGTGTCGAAATCTAACATTTTTTAGAATTAACGTGTCGAAGTGTCGTGTCGTATCGTGTCACGTGTCCCGTGTCGGTATCGGTGCTACATAAGTTATATGTTAGAGAAACATATAAATCATTAAAAATGCTTTTACCCAACACTTTTGTAATACCCTATATTTTCTTTTAATAAAATAATAATAATAATAAATATTTTTGGATAATAATGATATTTAGTATTTTTGTAATTAATAAAATTGGTATTTAATATTTTTAATTAATGAGTTAATAATAGTTAAAATAATAAGAGGTAAGATAATAATAGTAATATTATTTGATTTATGTGATAATATATATATATATATATATATATATATATATATATATATAGATGATAAATTATGATTAATTGATTTATTAATTGATTGATGATTTATGTATTTATGTTTGATTAGTAATGATTGATTAGTAAATTGTTTAGATATGATGAGTCAACAAACATATATTGTTTAAATATGATGAGTCAATAAACATAAATTGTTTAGATATGATGAGTCAACAAACATATATTGTTTAGATATGATGAGTCAACATTGAGTCAATAATGTATAAGCCCTAAACTTCAACTATAAATAGAGACCTAGCTTAACCAAACCAATTCACTCTCCTCTACTACTCTCTCTCTTCTCACTCCAAAAAGCTTATTTTAATTATTTTCAATCTTTATATTTTTTTTTATCAACCGGTTCTCTACCCCAAATTACTCTTTTCTTCTAGAAGTTAGCGCGGAGACCAGGTAATCCTAATCTCTAGGTGGTTGTAGATTCGTTGTGTATGAAATTTTTATTGTGTGTAATCCTAATCTTTAAGTAGTTATATGTTTGATATGTGTAATCCTAATCCTTAGGTTATAATTTTGTTTGAAGTTTATTAATAGTAATCCTTATCCCTAGAGAGTCATAGATTATATTGATATGAATTTCGGTATATGTAATCCTATTCGTAGGTTATTTCTTTTATATAAAACTTGGATGTAATCTGAATCCTTAGGTGTTTAGGTTATCTCTATTATATAAAATTTGGGCATAATCCTTATATGTAATCCGTAGATGTTCTTAATAGTTTGGTATGAACATTTCCATATATATATATAGGTATTTGTTTTTTTTTTTAATTTAAATTACTACATATGATAATTAGAATATTTTTGGAAAATTTTTATTATTTCAGAAATTATGATTATGTGCAATATATGATATAAACTTTTAATTCATGTGCAATATATGGATCTTATTGAATAATTATGAAAATTATGGAATTATACTACTCTTTAAGAAAAACTTTCCAAATATGTGTTTTAATGATTGAATTTAAATATTTATATTATTAATAACTATGATAATTGATGTGATGAGATTATTTGAATGACGATGATTGGATTTGGATTTTTCTATGATGAATGTTGAAGATTTGAATTATTATATCCTTGAATAAATTGGAAAGTTATGATGAGGATCGGATTTGGATTTTACTGTGATGAATGTTGAAGATTTGAATTATCATATCCTTGAATAAATTGGAAAGTTATGATAATGATCAGATTTGGATTTTACTGTGATGACTGTTGAAGATTTGAATTATCATATCCTTGAATAAATTGGAAAGTTATTATGATGATCAGATTTGGATTTTACTATGATAGATGTTGAAGATTTGAATTGTTATATAAATTCGAGAATTTATGATAATAGTTGTTTGAATTATGATACTTTGGAAAATTATAATGCCCTTGAGTAACTCATTTAGAGATGATAATACTTAAAGAATAAATAATTATGATTGAATCTTTCCTGATTGTGTGTGTTTGTAATAAATTAATGGTGGGAGGATAGCTTTGGGATGGTACCTCCCAAGGTGATGAACACAACTTTTGGGCTTTATGCCTCCGATGTGAAACTGATGTGAAAAAGATTATATCCGTTCTTTCCAAAGTGGTGTCTGGCAGGGTTTCCCGGGATACTAGTAGCAACTTTGGGAAGAGGTGTGCACACTCACTAGGAAGATGTGAATTGATTATGGCCAATTTTGATTATACGTGGCTGGTAACAGTGGTTTTTTCCCGGGTCACGGGGTAGACTGGCAGGGTTTCCCGGGTCTACCATGGTTCTCTTCCCACTAAGTACAATGAACTTAAACATGATTAATAATGAAACGTTATTTGATTTGATTATGATGAATGTCATTGAATTGTGAATATTACCATTTATGTAATATTATGATTAATGTTGTGCTAAATATGTTAGTTGACAATTACCCTTATACACTAAATGGACTAAATAATCTTAAACATGATTAATAATGATATTAATACTTGATTTGAGTTATGATTAAATGACTTATTTGAATTATTGCTTGATTTATGATTAAATTTCTTATTTGAATTATTACTTGATTATGATTAAATGACATATTTGAATATTGCTTGAGTTATGAATAAATGACATATTCGAAATATTAATTGAGTTGATTATGTTGATTATTCTTAAATAAATGTCTTGATTGATATTGGGTTATATTATCCTCGTTTTGTATCTTGATTGGGATTACCAGCTTTGCTGACTTTTGTGTTTGTTTGACTGCAATGATCCTGCGGCTGCGGGGGAGCAGATTTTCAGTGAAGCATGTTGCAAAGGCTGGGGCTAGCTGTGGGCAGTGAGGATCACGACTCGAGTATTTCAAGCTAGTTTCTAAGTTTAGAAATTTATGAGATTTAAATAAATGCATAAGACATATTTCCTTTATTTAAACTTTAGTCTTTGGTTTTATTTTAATGTAATAAATTTAGCCTTGCACCTGTTTATTGTACAGGTGCGGCGGTAACATTCCCCAAATTAGATTTTGATTAGCTTCCGCAATATTTCTATTATTATAATTGTGAAAAAAAAAATGAATTTTGACAATTTATTTATTATAAGATTGTTTTATAAATTGTTAGAAATTTGGGGTGTTACAACTTTTAAGGTTTTAGGTTGAATTGGATCTTTACATGGTATAGCTTAAATGACCATAAGATCGCGAGTTCGATCCTCACCGCTCCTTACTTGTGGAATTAAATAAGCATAATTTAAAACAAAAATAAAATAAAATCGGACTTATGCAATATTCATGTTTAAAGCCCAAAGGGCTTTTACATGAAGGGTGTGTTAGAAAATAATATAAATCATTAAAAAGGCATTCATCCAACATTTAAGATTTTGTGATGAATTGATTCTTTACATTATGTTATAAAGTGCTGAAAACTATACAAATGTGAAATAAATAGTGTATGTGTTTGTAGCATTATTTAAATATTGAGTAAATACCCCTTTTCGTCCTTGGCAATTTTCACGAGCATATTTTAGTCCCGAACAATAAAAAAAGCTCATTTTAGTCCCTAATATTTGAAAAAAAGGGCCACGTTTGTCCTTCTGTTAGTTGGCATCTGATGGCCCAACTAACGGAGCACACGTGGACCGTTACTTTGTTGAGTCACCGTTAAGTATGCCAGCGTGGAAGTAATACGACGTTGTTTTATGTCTTCTTGGAGTTTTGGACAGCTGACCTTAGCACCGAAGGCCCTATTTCGTCCTTAACACTAAAAAAATGGACATGAACACAGAGTCAACTGATTGAGATTACCATTTTGTAAATGTTTGATTCTGCAATCATGTTAATTATTCTTCAAAGTACATCTTTTCCAACTCTACCTGATACTTTGAGTTTCTCATGTTCAGATACTTGGTATTTAATATTTTAGCATTTCATTTTCTTTTCTTTCTCCATTGCTTAGGTTCATTAGATACACCCTTAAAAATGGGGTGAAAAATTCAGGGATGAGTCCTGTGTGAAAAAATTGTATGAGAAAACTCACCCACATATTTTTCACAAACATTCTTTGAGGATGTATAAATTAACTATAAGCATGAAAACTCAGTCTCAGAATAGCTCATTATTACGTACAAGGATTTATTCAATTCCTCAATTTTTGCACTATAAGCTACTTGAACTATTTAATACATTGTTCTGTTGTCTCACTTAATATGTGCCCTTTTATGAAAATATTACATGTTCCTCTAAGAATTTGCAGTATAGCAGAAATCATTCATTGCCTTGATGCCTTGTGATATACTATTAAATATGAACATTTTTATCTATCCTTTAACTATACAATAGTTATTTAATCAACAAAAGTTTTCTACCTTTAGGGTGCCATTCTAGCAGTTGCTGGCGGAGGTAGTGCATCAGTCAAGCTTTGGGACACTACCACATGGGATCTTATTGAAACTCTATCAATTCCTCGTCCAGAAGGACCCAAGCCTACAGACAAAAGTAGCAGCAAGAAATTTGTCCTGTCAGTTGCATGGAGCCCTGATGGGAAACGACTTGCTTGTGGCTCAATGGATGGCACCATTTCTGTTTTTGATGTACCACGTGCCAGATTTTTACATCACCTTGAAGGCCACAGCATGCCTGTGCGATCTCTTGTTTATTCTCCCTATGATCCAAGACTACTGTTTTCAGCTTCTGACGATGGTAATGTCCACATGTATGATGCTGACGGGAAGGCTTTAGTTGGGACCATGTCAGGTCATGCTAGTTGGGTATTATGTGTGGATGTGAGCCCTGATGGGGAGGCCATTGCCACAGGTTCAAGTGATAGAACTGTAAGGCTGTGGGATCTTAACATTAGTACTTAATTCTAAATCACCCTCATCTTCCTTCCACCCTTATGCACAAAATAATGAGCAATATTAATATAATTCCTTGTTCTTAGTTTTGTCTTTGGGGCATAACATTAGTACTTATTTTATACCCAAAAGAAGGGGGGGTTTCTAATTGTTTAAGTTACAGTTCTTTGCATGAACTTTTACTGATACAGGAGTATAGATTCTTGAAGAAATTTTGTTGATTTAATTTTTCCTTGAATCCTGAAGATTAAGAAAGATGGGAGCCCTTTGATAAACTTGATTCTGTGTTCATGTCCATTTTTTTAGTGTTAAGGACCAAATAGGGCTTCGATATATTTGTCAGGAAACAAATAGGGCCTTCGATGCTAAGGTCAGCTGTCCAAAACTCCAAGAAGACATAAAACGACGTCGTATTACTTCCATGCTGGCATACTTAACGGTGACTCAACAAAGTAACGGTTCACATGTGCTCCGTTAGTTGGGCCGTCAGATGCCAAGTAACGGAAGGACAAATATGACCTTTTTTTTCAAATATTAGGGACTAAAATAAGCTTTTTTTAATGTTCGGGACTAAAATGTTCCTCGTGAAAATTGCCACGGACGAAAAAGGGTATTTACTCTTATATCTTTATAAGTAGAAATCCGTTTACAATTTTCTTTACAAATAACACTAAGAATGACACTCTTGATTACTATATGACTGGTCAGACATAGTATAATTTATAAAGAAAAAGTTTATAACTATAACATTCCTCTTCGCAAAACGTAATTTTTTTCCCTACTGAAAGATTCGAATTCTGCAATCTTCTAACTTACAAGAGATAACGACAAACGATATCAGACGAAATACAAGTTCCAAGAGAGAAAAAGAATGAAAACACTCGTAAGCTCATCTAGGTATCGTGCTCTATAACAACAAGGTGATTGTGGTAAAGATCTTGATTAATCTTCTACTAATAAAAGGAACTCCATGGTGCCTTATAGTTGATAAGGTTTGATGTCACCAAAAAATAAGCTTGATAATGATTTCTCTACTTATGGGAGTGGAAGTGAGGGTAAAGTCCCAAGACATGCTCAGGCATGAAATCATGTCTTGTCAGGAGCCCGACAATTGGAGGTCTCTGTACAATAATAAGTAAATAGAAAAGTTAATGATAACTCATAATAGAAAAAGCTAGTATAACAGACACGAATAGCATCCATCATGTTCAGCTCACTACACACACAACATACATACATACATATATACATAGATACAGAGAGGGAGAGAAAGTCTTACTCCCGGTGTCTTTGGCACCACCAACAAGTGCCTGAGGCCAAGCTCCCGGAAAAGAAGAGCAGCTTTAGCTAGAGACATTGTTTCCACAACTGTATATGGTGACGTATTAGTAATCGGATGGAGATCAACATACATTTCCATCTCGTTCTCAGAAATGTCTATATCCTCCAGCTTGATCCCCTTGCCTGAACCTGGCTTTGCAAAATCATGTGCCTTGAAGTTTCTCATAATGGAGGATCCAGTCATCCCTCTCTCCTTTGTAAATGTCCTGTGTTTAAGGAGTACAAGCAGATGAGACCTCAAAACCAACCCACACAATTCAGGAGCATCTGAGAAAGGAGGCTCATCAATTACAGGAAACCCATTATGTCCAGTGACCTTTAAAGCATGCACAATGTTCCCCACTTTTTCAACCCCAGCAAATGTAACCAATGGACCAGAAACAACATCACTTGCAATTAATTGCCTCATGTATGGTTCTGCATGTGCTTCCATATAAGGTAGCCCCTTCATTTGCACAATCTGATCATAAACTCCTTTGTTAAAACAATCAGCCACAGACTTGGAAATAAGGAGAACCAACATCACCAATGGAAGCATCAGCAGGTTATTTGTGAGTTCAAGAAGTATGACACAAAGAGAAACGGTCATTCTCATGGTGCCTCCAAGGAAGGATGCAGCCCCAAGGAGGGCAAACAAACCCACATCAAGAACAGTGAATGGACTCAAGAGACTTCCTACAAGACGCCCATACGAAGCTCCAGCAAGTATAACAGGAATAAAGAGCCCAGAGGGAATGGCAATGCCATAAGTGATGATTCCAAGAAAGTATATGGCCACAAAGAAAATCAGAAGACTAGAGAGCAGAAATCTTTTGTCAGAGCCAGCAATAAATAAGTTACGAATAGCATCATCATTAGTAGTAAAAAAGAGAGAGGCAAGGTCGTTGTAGTGGTTAGGTGGGCACTGAAAATTCTTGTAGTGTCCGGAGCGCCCTACGGTTGGGCACTGATCCCTCAAATGAGGAGGACAAGGGATGCACTTTGATAGCCATGGAAGGCCAAATGAACAGCAAGAGGTCAAAAAGGAGATAATCATGACAAGTAGAACTTTGAATATAGGGCCTTTCCTGCAATATATAATCATTTGTCAGCAACAATACAAAAATAATTTTAAGAGTTCAGCACGATAATAGAAGAAGACATTAGGCACAATAGTCAAGTAAAATATCACAAAAAAACATATTTAAGTTTGAATCTATACAAGTTTAATATATTTTCAAACGTCAAGTATATGATATGTATTCTTAAATATTTTAAAACAAATTTAACTTATTGGCAAAAACATTTCGACGAGATATATAAATGTGTATGTGTGTGTGTTCTACTACTATACTTAATTATTTATATACCAAAATTAAAATGCTTATCCAATTTATTAAGTAAATTTTTATCTGTATTAATTAAAATTGTTATACAAAAATATTTTAATTCAACCTTCTTACTATTAATATTTTTAGTTATATATTTACACTTTACATATTTAACATATACTTATTTTCTTACTAATTTTTTCTGTTACTATTAATTAGAATATAACTTCGCTTTTGCATGAATTTAAATATATAAAAAAATAATTTTTTAGATAAATAATTTTTTATTTTATTATTAAAATCACATTCAACGTCATCAACATCAACATCAATAGCACCTTTAACCCAAGCTAATTGGGGTTGGTGGTAGATGAACCCAATGATAAATAAAAGGAGATTAAAAAATTAAAAAAATAAAAAAAAAATCAGGGAAGGGGAAAAAAAAGATAAAAGACGAGAAGGGGAAAAGAAAGAAATGGGGGTTGAAGAGGAGAAGAATTAAAAAGGGATCATCTGAAACATAGGAATAATAATGGGTTTAACCATTCACCCTGCTTATAGCTTTCCTCCACTTCGTCCTAAGACACATCATCTCCCAATCTATATCTCACTTCATTAGGTCTTGTTTAACTACCTTTTCCCAAGTAAGTTTCGGTCTACCTCTACCTCTCTTTGTGTCGAGCTCTTGGTAACAAACTTTTGTTTTTACATAAGCATCCAGAGGTCGTCTCATTACGTACCCAAACCACCTCAATCTATGTTCCTTCATCTTTTCAGTTACCGGTACTACTTCTACCTTTTGTCGAATATCTCCATTTTTTATCTTATCCATCCTCGTATAACCATATATACATCCACTTTAACATCCTCATTTCTGCTACTCTCATTTTATGCTCGTGTTGCCTATGAGCTGGCCGACATTCAGCTCCATATGACATTGCAGGACTTACTGTTGTCCTATAGAATTTTCCTTTTAGCTTAAGGGGAATTTTGCAGTCACACAAAAACTCATATGCACTCTGTCATTTCATCTATCCTGATCTGATTCTGTGATTTACATCCCCACCACCTTTTTGCAAAATTCATCCCTGATATCTAAAAGCCTCTTTCTTGGGTACATTTTGACCAAGTAGATGCATGTGATCTTGATCTCCATCTCTTATCAGAGAAAACTCACACTTCATATACTCAGTCTTGCTCCGGCTTAACGTGAAACCTTTAGACTTCAAAGTTCTTCTCCACAATTCAAGTTTCCTATAAACACTGTCTTTGGTCTCATCAATAAGCACAATATCATCTGCAAAAAGCATATACCATGATACTTCCTTTTGAATGTCTATTGTTAGTTCATCCATCACTAAGGCAAAGAGATAGGGACTTAAAGCCGAACCTTGACGTACACCTACTGTAACAGGAAAACCCACCATACATATCCTTGATTGCATTTACATACTTTGATGGTACTTTTTTCTTCTCAAGAACCCACCATAAAAATTTTCTTGGGACCCTATCGTATGCTTTCTCATTATCTATAAACAACATATGTAAATCCTTCTTTTTTTCTCGATATTTTTCCATCAATTGACACATCAAGAAAATAGCTTCTGTGGTACATTTTCCTGGCATAAATCCAAATTGATTTACAGAAACCTTGGTCACTCTCCTCAAACGATGTTCAATAACTCTCTCCCACAACTTCATAGTATGGCTCATAAGCTTAATGCCTCTATAGTTAAAACAATTATGGATATCTCCGTTGTTTTTGTAAATAGGCATAAACACACTCTTCCTCCAAGCATCAGACATCATATTTGTTTGAAGAATCTTATTGAAAAGAGTAGTCAGCCAATTTATTGCCACCTCCCCCAAGCCCCTCCACACTTCAATAGTTACGCCATCGGGTCCCAAAGCTTTATTAGTGTTCATCCTCTTTAAAGCCTCATTGAC
The DNA here is from genome assembly GCF_033153095.1 of Gastrolobium bilobum. Classification (NCBI taxonomy): domain Eukaryota; kingdom Viridiplantae; phylum Streptophyta; class Magnoliopsida; order Fabales; family Fabaceae; genus Gastrolobium; species Gastrolobium bilobum. The sequence goes on along the minus strand of NW_026897469.1, from coordinate 250,635 downwards.
TTCATGTGTATTGATTTTGTGCGCAAATCTCCTATTTAGATCATCATAAGCATCCTCCAAGCCCGCCTCGCTTTTATTGCCATACCCATTAAAATTTTTGTTAAAGTAGTTCATCCATCTTTCATTTACATTTTTGTCTCTTACCAAAAGTTTTTGGTTTTCATCCTTGATGCTCTAACTTGAGTGAAGTCTTTACTTTTCTTATCCCTCATTTTTGCAAATATATATATATATATATATATATATATATATATATATGGGTTCCCTTTTTGTCATTTGACATGACAAGAGCACTTTCCTACACACACAAATCAAGTGTGGGTCCCACGCTTAAAAAAAAAAAGTCAGACCAAAGTCAAGATACGACGCCGTATCCTTAGGATACGACGCCGTATCCTTGTTACAGGAATGAACAGTGCCATTCCTGCAACATGATTCTTATATTTCCCTATATATATACACCTTTTTCACCATTCTTACTCCCAAGATTTTTATACAAATCGACGAAAACTTTACCTCTAACTTCTCGCACTTCTTTCTTTGCATTTTTTTCGCCAATCTAAACTTTTGCAAATTATTATCATTGAGACTTTTATGCAAAGATCTAAAGCATTTCTTTTTCTGTTTAATTGCCTCTTGCACCTCTCTATTCCACCACCATATTTCCTTTGTAAGGAATCTAATTCTTTTACTTTGTGCTAGCACCCTCTTTCCTACATTCAATGTCATCATAAACGAAAAATAATTTTGTACCAAGTTAATTTTTACAATATATGTATAAAATGTATACTTTTTTTTTTCAAAAACTTTAGTAACAATTATAAAAACATTTATTATTTACAGACAAAAGTATATTTTATGGGAATATGGTTTCTCATGCATATATACAAAAATGGATGGACCACTAATATTCTCTTTAGTGAATCTCACCCACTTTTATGTGTGTACATAAAATAATTTTATCTCATTCAAATACGGAAAACTATATTCCCATATTTTATACCAATAAATGCATAACAGGTTTGGACATACTCATTTATGATGGCGTAAGTGCGAAGGACCTTGTCCACAAGATAATTGTAAAGGCTTCCTAAAAGACCTCCAATAACTCCAAGAAATATAACTGCGAGGAGGTCAGGTGTGGTGTAAGCAGGCTTTGCTGAATTAACCTCAAACATTATCAAACCTCCTTCCCCAAAAAGACCACATTTTCCACCCCGGCATAATTCTACGAAACCTCTCAGCACTACAGCTACCACAGCTGTCGTAAAAAATGTTCGCCACAGAAGAGCACTCCTCCACCTGAAATTACATACATAAATGCAATCAGAGAAACCTTACAACATAAAACACACAAGTTTTTAAATTGTGGGGGTAGGGGAAATGAGAGGCATAAAGCCCTTAGACATTGTATTTATGCAGAAAACACTTGCACGACACGAGAATTACATTCTATCATTTTATATTAATTGTCCAGATAAAAAAGTTAATTATGCAATACTTGCAATGGTGTTGTCACAAATTGACATGCATGCAAAACAGGAGAGAAAAAGTCACAGAACCAGGAAGCTGCTTCTTCAAGTGCAAAAAGGACACCACCAACTGGGGCACGGAAAGCACCAGCAACACCAGCAGCTGCACCACACGTGATCAAATCCCTTCGGTCTCGGTCATTTTTAAAATGTCTGAGCCATCTCCATGTCAACCGATATTTTCTAGAACCACCTTGTCCAAGTAAATTAGCTATGCAAGAACCAGTGTGTACCATAGGTCCTTCCTTACCCACAACAAAACCAGCCGCAACCCCAAATATTGAACCAAAAATCTGAAAAGTTCAAGCCATTTCCAAATTAAAAACTATGGTCATTGTCAATCAACGAACGAAATATTATCAAAAAGAAACTTGTTTCAAGATTTTCCTACTGGCAAGGGGGGCAGACTAGGAAAAGACTATTTTTTTTATTATTTAGCCAGAGCCATGGACCTTAGGACCCAAACGAAGGCAGATTAAGAACTAATGAATTAATGCTTAAAAGGGTTCACCACTTAGAAAAGGCGACTTCTTAACTATAGTATGCTACAAAAGGGTTCACCACTTTGAAGTGGCAAAATAGAAATTATTTGAAGTATAGTACTTCATGTATTAAGAGTGTGAATGCATTTCCTGTTAGCATTAATTAAAATCATTTCTTATCAATTACTTTAAGAGTAATTATGTACGTGTGTTAAAATAATCAGGAGACAAAAGGACAATTGGATCTAATCATTCCCTAGGAAAGCTATGTACTTAGTTACTTATACATAGATGATGAAAAGAACAAAAAGGATTAGACTCACACACATAATATCATGTTGAGTAGGTAGCTAACCTACCTTTACAAAGAGGGTAGTTGGAGCTAATATAGAAGGAGCGTCTACACCATTGAGGTATGCCTTCACCTCAGGTATGCCGGACCCTGCTGCTGCAGGGGCAATGTAGGCACAGAGGGCTGCAGCAGCAACGGCTAAAATCATGTTACATCCAACATATACTACAAAGGCCTGATGATACCTGTTCTGCAGTAAAAATCATAGCGTGGTTATTCCATAATTCTACAAGTTAATTTCGGTAGCATGTAAAAGTCGTTTATGTACCACTGCCTTTAGGTTCAGTAGGTCATTAGAACAAAAATACATGAATGTTCGCTGCAAAAAGAACAAGTGGCTGGCAAATATAAGCTTAATATTTCGTTACTTTTATATATGTTATCCTACACTTTGTAACTAAATATTGCAAGACTGGACATTTACACAAACATCATAACAGAGCTAGACCACAACACGGCAATAAAAGATAACCCAGATAAATAAATAAAAATTACTCAAATTTTATCCTGCTGTTTATTTATTATTATTTGCCCCAATTTATTAAATTATAGTACATTTTCTTAAGAATAGATTAATCTCTTGTCTACTCTTACTGAAAGAATGAACATGTCATTCTTAACTCTCTCTTTTTTTTTAATTTAATTATTTAAATTTTACTTGAATCTGAAAATACCTGTGGTCTAGTTATCATCATCATCATCATCATCATTATTATTATTATTGGGTAAACATATGCTGCGGTTTATTAATAAAACTATGAACAGATTTGCAAAATTTCCCAAACCATTATGCAGGAGTATGAAATGTATAACAGAAAATGAACACAAATTATAAAATAATAATAATAATAATATTAAGTTCAAAACCAAAAGGATTAAGGATGCTAAAACTACAATTATAAAATAAAACCTTAATTATAAAGACAAGGCACGGGTATAAAGCACACAATGAGAAGAATAGTCATACTTTCGCGTGAGCATGAGATTGTTGGTGAGTAGAAGCTTGAAACCAGCAATATTCTCAACTCCAATGTTATTGAAGAAGGCAACAAGACCTGTGCCTAACCCAATGAAAAGTGCAAGGGTCCATTTTAGGACAACATACTGGCCTATCTCAGCCTTTGATCTAGACCTCCAGTCTTGTTTGAAAAGATCATTCTCAATGATCCTGGATGTAAAATGAACAAAGTGAGGCAGCACAGCACTAAGGTAATGGTTTTACATTACTATTTTTATATAGTATGATTCAGATCAGAAGCAATAACTGTCAAGAACAACTTGGCCTCTGTAGTAGGCCTGCAAGGTTAAAATCCATTATGGCTTGTGAGAATGCAATAAAGACAAAGAAGCCTTAAATGATTCCAAGGATAATGCATGGAACATGAACGATCGGTTCATATTACAGGTAATAAGGATTTCACTCTTTCATTAAAGCACTCACAGGTACATTTAATCCTACAATCAGGTGTCATTTGATTTGAACAAAATCAAGAAAATCACTCTGTCGGGTCATACATAATTCTGAAAATTTGAGTACCAGCGCCACACTAGGAGAGCAAATTGAAGCAAAAGATTTTACAGGTTAAAAAACATATGATACATGATTTATGTTGCCAAAAGCCAAAAAAGGAGAGAAACCCAAATTACCCAAAAAAGCAAAATCCTTTGAATTCCATCATTTTTTGTTTCCCCATAAAATTGAAAACAAAAACATATATAGACAAGACAAGAGTGAAGAGGAAAGCGGAAAGAGAGATAGTACTCGTAATCGAGACTTTCAATAAAACAAACATTGGCTCCGACAATGGCAAGCTGGGAAGTGTTGTTGATCCTGTTATTGGTGCCAAGCAGAGGCTCTCTCAGCCTCTCTGATCCTGATCCTGAACCTGAACCTGAACCTGAACATGAACCTGAACCTGATCCTGATTCTAATCTTAATCCTAATCCTGATTTGCCTCTCTCTATACTCTTTTCTTTGCCATCGTTCCCAATCATCATCATCATCCCCTCTCTCTCAACATCCCTCTCATCATCATCCATAACCATAACCTTCGATTCTAAACAATTTTGAAATCTCTTCCACTTTCTATCAATCAACTTTGATCAAATCAAATTGATCCAAAATATCTTTCACTTTTTAAGGCCACAGTCTTAAACGCTAACAAAGATTTAGGTGGCAATTTCTGATTCATAAATCTATTATTAGGAAGATAATGCTTGGTCCCAAAATAATCTTACGAGTTTAAACTTTAGAAAATATGTTTGTTACAACACACAAAAAGTGGATCATCGAACACTTTTTTTTTTTCTTTCTTAGCTTTTCTCTTTAATTGATCCCATACAATTTTATTAAATATTATTTTGTGAAAATGTAAAAAATTGCAACAAAACTATTATATATTAATGTATATTCTTTTAAAAGACAGTTATTTCAGTTACAATTAATATTTTATTATTATTTTAAATAAAAAAATCTCTTATTTCCTTATACTATGATTTTTGTTTTTCTCACCATAATACACAATAATTTTAACTAAAACAGCACAATTTTATGTTCTCTAAAAAAACAAATACTAATCCCATATTATATTCGGCGTTTTAATAAGTTGTAGTCATGTATAAATAGAAAAGAATGTTGAGAGACGTAGATAAATTGGACATTATTTTAACGTTGGACGGAATTAAACAAACTTTGATTTACTTCCATTCTGCATTTATATATTTTATTATTTAAGGAAAAGTTAAGGAAAGGTATGTTTGGTAGTGTGGGTCCCTATATATATATACATGATCAGGATCATTTATATTTGAGTAAGAGTAATAAATCTTACACCACATCTTAACATTTGATTTTCGTGCATCCAACAGTTATAATCAGTGTTAATAAAATCGGATCAACCCGGAAATCGGTAAACCGGTCATATAACTGGTCCGATTAAAGCAACGGACCGGCCATGCATCAGAACCGGTGTGACACGGTCGGTTTTCATGAAAACTAGTGACCCGGTCGGATAACCGGTGACTCGGCCCTGTCCCAAAAAAAAAAATTCCATTTAAAAAAAAAATCATAATGGACATATTTGAACATTTTTTTGCTTATTGACTTACATTAGTTATGTACCTACAACACTAATATTATCTCAATTATGCACTATGCAGAAAATTTTAATTTGATTTATAGTTAAAAATGTCATTTTCTGAACCTAAAGTCCCGTATCAAGATCATTATATTTTGGATTGATCCTTTATTAGATAATAATATGTGATTTATTATTTTTTTATATTAAAATATTTGAAATTTTTATCAATTTTTTTAGAAATTTGAGTATGTTTATAATTGCAACACCCCAAATTTTTAACAATTTATAATAACATAAAATTTCTAAAATAATAAATAACTGTGAAATTTAAATTAACCAAATTTGGAAAATGTTACCGCCGCACTTGTACTATGGGCAAGTGCAAGGCTAAATTTATTACATTAAAATAAAACCAAAGACTAAAGTTTAAATAAAGGAAATATGTCTTTTCATTTATTAAATCTCATAAAATTTCTAAACTTAGGAACTAGCTTGAAATGTCTGAGTCGTTATCCTCACTGCCCACAGCTAGTCTCATCCTTTGCAATCTACTTCACTGAAAATCTGCTCCCCCAGTAGGATCATTGCAGGAAAACAATCACAAACACAAACAGTCAGCAAAGCTGGTAATCCCAATCTAATATACGAAAATAAATAAATAAATAAATAAAATATAACTCATAATAATCCAATCAAATAATATAACTCAAAATTCAAATCAAATATCAACTCGTTATTAATTATATTAATCTTTGTTTAATCATCCATTTAGTGTATTTAGTGGGAAAAGAACCATGGTAGACCTGAAAAACCCTGTTGGCAGTCTACCCCGTGACCGGGAAACCCTGTTGCCAGCCACGTATAATCAAAATTGGCCATATCAAAATATCAAATCCTAGTGTGCACACCTCTTCCCAAAGTTGCTACTAGTACCCCGGGAAACCCTGTTGCCAGATACCACTTTGGGAAGAACGGAAACATCATTGTCACATCAAATAAATATCAAAGGCATAAAGCTCAAAGGTTGTGTTCATCACTTTCAGGAGGTACCATCCCAAAAGCTATCTTTCCACTATTATTTATTGCAATCACACACAATCAATACAATTCAATCTTATCACGATTCTCATAATTGTCAAATAGTTTTCATGATTTCCACATCAAATTAAGAGTATAATTTCCAAATTCAATCTTTCAATAATATCATAATTTTCAAATCCATTATCCAATAATATCATAATTTTCATATTCAACATCTACCAGAGTGAATCCCAAATCCAATCAGAGTGAAACCCAAATCCAATCAGAGTGAAACCCAAATCCAACCAGAGTGAAACCCAAATCCAATCATCATATCATAATTCAAAGAGTAAAATCCAAATCCAATCATCATATTATAATTTTCCAAATCAGAATTCAAATATTCACATCTATTAGAGTAAAGCCAAAGTCCAATAATCCAATTAATTTCTAGAGGTTAAAATAATTTAATTCAAATACCCTAAGGGTTACAATAACATATGAAAACATCCAAAAACTCCATAAGGATTAAGATTACATTTAACAAATTTCATATAAAACTAACCTAAGAGCACCTAGGGATTAGGATATCTAGGAATTAGGATTACATATAAGGATTAAGCCCAAATTTCATATAAAAGAGATAACCTACAAATACCTAGGGATTAGGATTACATATAACAAATTGGGATTATGTCAAATAAGAATCACATAAAATTAATATATTACTCCGTAAAGGTCAATATTATATCAAACAAAATTCGTATATAAATAATCTATTACTTCTAAAGGTTTAGGATACACCCAACAAATTTTTACACAACAAATCTACAACCACCTAGGGATTAGGATTACCTAGTCTCCGTGTTGGCTACCTTTTAGAAGAAAAGTGATTGGGGGAAGAAAAGCGGTTGGTATCCAAAGGAAAATAATAGTAAAATAAAATAAATAAAAATTTGAAGTAAGAAGAGAGAAAGTAAAGGAGAAGAGAAATGGAGAAATGTTGAGAATTAGGAAGTGGTTTGGTTTGACTAGGTTAAACTCCTATTTATAGCTGTAATTTTGAAACCGAGACATTAACTACAGATAATATCAAAAGTCATATACTTATTTCAATTATTGAAACTACAAGTAATATCAAAGGTCATCATAATTATTTTAGTTATAAAATCTGCAGTTAAAATGAAAGGCCATCATAATTATTTTAATTATAATATCTCAATGGTTACAAAATTAAATAAAAATAATTGTTGGCATTTATTAACTAAATGATAACCAACCATAACTGCTAAACGTTACAACTAAAATCACCACTAATTAAGGTTACAATTTTATAGTCATATTATATATGACACACTATTAGCAATCAATGCCTATAACACTATACATAAGGGTACACACTATTATTATTACTATTTTTCTGGGATATTACAATAATTTTTTAATATAAATTATAAAAGTGCATATAATTACCGGGTCATGCGGTTGAACCAGTGACCCATTGGTTGAACCAGTGACCCAGTACCTTGACCGGGTCAATGACCGGGCCGATTTTAATAACATTGGTTATAACTTAGGAAGTTGTACGAATTAATTAATATTTATTAATCACTAATTACACTACAAATACCAACCGATGATTTTCGTCCATCAACGAATAAGATGTGATGTAAGACTTGTTAGTCTTACACTGGTGTAAAAAGAACCTGCCCCATATATAAATATATATATGGGTCAAGATTGAGTGGAAGCCTTCCAACTCTTACATCGGTGTAAGAATATCCTGCCCCTATATGGGTCAGGATCATTTTACACTAGTGTAAGTTACATTCTCAATCTTGTCCGTTGATCCCACTTATATCTAAGGACTCTAATTTTTTAGTAATGTGAGCCATTGAATACAAGTGGATCATTGGTCAAGATTGAGTGTAAGATTTCTAACTCTTACATCGGTGTAAGAATATCCCGCCCCTATATGGGTCAGGATCATTTTACACAAGTGTAAGTTACACTCTCAATCTTGTCTGTTGACCCCACTTATATCTAAGGGCTCTAATTTTTTAATAACGTGAGCCATTGGATACAAGTGGATAAATGGTCAAGATTGAGTGTAAGACTTCTAACTCTTACATCGGTGTAAGAATATCCTGCCCCTATATGGGTCAGGATCATATGGGATTTGCATTCATCATTTAACATGACAAGAAAAACTTTTCTAACAACAATATTTTGTGGGGCCCGCAATTTTTTGAGCAAAAAAAAAAAAACTGCGGCACGCAAAACAAATCTCTATAACATAACACAATCACTTTTCCTACAACAACTTTTATAAAACCCTATATATATATGGGAAAAGTATTTGTCATTTTAAGTAACATAAAGTTATGTCATTTTAAGAGAGAGATAGACACATAATAAATTTTTTTATTTAAATTTTAAATTTAAAAAAAAAACCAATCACTTTCTCTCCCATGATTTCTATTCCTTGTGTCTATCTTTCCCCTAAAATGACATAACTTATGCCATTTAAAATGAGAAACATCAAACCCATATATATATATGGGATAGGATTCTTTGACACTAGTGTCAAACTTTAAAATTTGACACCAAATAATAACCGTTGATTTTCGTCAATTAACGATTATCATTTATGGGAATTAATAATTAATTAATAAGTTTGATTCTCAATAAATGATAACCGTTGATTAGCGAAAATAACTGCTAGGATTTGGTGTCAAATTTTAAAGTTTGACACCAATGTCAAATGATTCTTCCCATATATATATATATATATATATATGGTAAAATTATTTCTGCAATCGCTTTACATACAGCAACGACATGTGTATTGTTATTGATGCTACCCGACAAGTGTACCGATCGCACAAGTAATATAATAGTAAGTAAAGTATCGTCTCGACAGGGATTAGGTCGAATATCAATTAATCGTTCCTTTCAAGAATGGAAGAGTTCAAAAGGGTCTTGACAAATATTGTCAATTTGTGTGAAATCGAGAATTGAAAATAATGACTTGTTTTTGTATTTTTAATTATGAGAAAAAGAATAATAAAAAGAATTGATGTTTTGAAAATATGAGAAAAATATTGTAGCTAGAGCGCACACACCTTATGATCCCCACTTCTTACTTTGGATTGATTTACAATATTCATCTATAAAATTATTCGGATAAATTATTATCTAAAATAATTAGTTAAATCTCAATCCCTTGACAATTTAACCCTTTAATCTCAATTGGGATCCTAATCCCTTAGCAACCCCTCATGAAAATTAAGCGATGAACTCTATAATTTAGGCATCTTCAATACACATCTATGCCTAGCATGCATACGAACCGTTATCCTACCCCTTTTCAGGATGAAAACCCCAATATCCCTATCTAGGGTTCTAACCCTCAGACTATTATCAACTATTAGAGTGATCAATTCAAATAAAGAAAATATAAAATACGCGCAGGATAGAGATAAAGACAATTTATATAAACGAGTAAAAGTAAACCAATCCGTCGTAACAAGGGTTCACATAGCGTTTGTGACCCTAACTACAATAAAAATTAAACTGGCCAAACATAATCATGGCTAAAAATAATCCAATATTCAAAAGCATAAAATTTAAGGAGAAAGAGAAGAAGAACTTGATCTCAGGAATCCTCTCGGAGCTCTGTCGTCGTCTCTCTTCAGAAGAATAGGTCTGAATACCTAATTCTGTGATGAGGATCCTATTTATAAGTCTATTCTATTTTTCCAAAATTGCCCTCGCACAGCACGGTATAATTTCCCGCAAACTGGCGCTAGTTGGCGCTGGTTTGGCGCAAGTTTGCATTGCGCCTCTGTCTGATATAAAAAAGTCAGAACCGGATTCTCGAAAAGTGGCGCCGGTTGGCGCCATAGTGGCGCTACTTGGCTTGGAATGGCGCTACTTGGCGCTGGTTGGCATGGTGACGCTACTTGGCTTCACTTGGCGCTGGTTCGCATGGTGGCGCTAGTTTGCGCCATTCTGGCGCCAACTAGCGCCAATTCTCTGGACTTTGGCCTATGCGACATGATGCAACATGGAACTATTGGGTTATATTTACAAACTTTTTATTTACAAACTCTTACAAACTATACTATGTACTCCCAGAAGTACACTAGATGTAGGTGGGTGTTTACTATAAAACTCAAGGCAGATGGAAGCATTGACAGGTACAAAGCTAGATTGGTGGCAAAAGGATACTCGCAAAAGTATGGAGTAGACTACCAAGAAACCTTTGCACCAGTCGCTAAACTCAATACAATCCGGATAATTATGTCAATAGCTGCAAATAGAGATTGGCCACTACGACAAATTGATGTAAATAATGCATTCTTAACATCAAATTGTCGTAGTGGCCAATCTCTATTTTGAAGCAACATATACAGGTGTGGAGAATGTTGAAGTCTTACACTCTGACTCTCTAGTAACAGCAGAAATACCTTGCTTAACACCAGAAACTGAGGGATCTCTCCGGGACCACCATAATCCAACAGTCCTCTTGAAGAAAATATCTTTCAGAATAATAATCTACCCACTGAAAGTGTCATTGTGTAGAAGTACACTAGCTTACATTATATACTTTCGGAAATACATAGTGTAATTTGTAAAAATTTGTAAATAAAGTTTGTAAACGGATCTTTTTCCCCGTATATATATATATATATATATATATATATATATATATATATATATATATATATATATATCACCCTATAAATTAACGCTTTCAATATAAATGTTTATCTCGTATCTATTTTTTTTATTGGATAATATATAAAACAATCATGTCATCTCTTTTGTAATATAAATATTAAACAAGCCGCACCACAAGTAAAGCTCGTTGCACTCATGATCAGAACATATTCATCAAATTTCATAATATCCTTAATCCTTATCCACACTATTGGATTATATAATCTTCAACAGTTAACTCCTCCCAAAAGGTACAAGTTAACTACCACAAAAACAATATTAATATCATCAAGAGTGATATCAACCAGACTAACAAATAAGTATATTAATAAATACTTTTTCCAATTCAAATAGATTATGTATTCTTTTAAGTAGTTTTATAATTTAATTGAAATTAAATTATTTTATCTGGAAAACTTATTAGTTTGAATATCATTTATAAAGCATATAGTGTTAGGAAATTATATTTTCTAATAATCATTGTGGGTCACATATTATATTAATAATTATATTGTGTTATTTATATATATTGGGTAAATTAAAATGATCAGTTAAATATTCCCAAATAGATTCCTAAATGAGTATGGGCTGAATGAGTGGATACCGGTGTTGGGCCAACTAGGTATAATGAGAGCTTATTGGCCCAATAATAAAGATAAAAACACTATAAGGGTTATGGTCCCCAAGACTTCAAATGACAACCCTAGTTTCTCTTCCCCATCAAGAGAGAGACGACACACTAAGGAATTCAGTTTTAGGGTGATTTGACTGAGGAAGACTACAAACCTCAAGAGACAAGATCAAAGTTATTCCGCTGCAATGGAGACAGGTATGCCTCCACCTTTATGTAATTATTTCTTTATGATTTGGTATGATGGATCTTGGCTTGTAGGTGATAGTTATCACCAAAAGGTTTAGAGGAATTAAAAATTCCAACAATTGGTATCAGAGCCATCGTCATATTGAATTATGAAGGAGTTAAGTTTTGTGATTTTTATATATGATTAATCATGAAGAGTTTTGCTTTATTGTCTTTTGGCATATAGTTTATTATTTTTTGAACGTGGGTTCCATCTTATGTATTTTGTATTAGCTATGTTGTGTTATTTTTGTTCCCTGACGGTGATTTTTTGGTTTTGGAACAAAAGCTATTTTTTTTATAGAAAAAACTAGGATTCGCAGTTTAATAAAGGTTTATAATTTAAATTTTGAATCTGGGTATAGATGGAATGTTTGGAAGAAATTTGGCTTTATAATCGATGAGGTTTTGTTGTTTGAATTTTTTGAATAAACAATGAATTCTCTTAGAATGTTTTGGACTTATAGTTGGAAAGAAATCGAATGTTTAAGGTCTTTGGTTTTGGGATTTTTTTTCTTAGATTTGATATTCTTTGTCAAAAGCCAAATTTAAATTTTGGGTATTGTGTGCATCATTTTCAAGCTTTCATTTGAAAAGGCTTACATGTGCGTCGATTGTGCATTAATTTTTAAGCCTTATAATGAAAAGGTATTTATTGTGTGCATCATTTTCAAGCTTTCATTTGAAAAGGCTTACACGTACGTCAATTGTGCATTAATTTTTAAGCCTTATAATGAAAAAGTATTTATTATGTGCATGATTTTCAAGCTTTCATTTAAAAAGGCTTACATGTGCGTCGATTGTGCATTATTTTTTAAGCCTTATAATGAAAATGAATTTATTGTTATTGATATAATGATATAATGATACAATATGTATATATATATACAATGAGAATTGATAAAGAATAATTTTCTTTATTGTTGTTATTTTATTTTTAAATGTGTTTATTATCCCTAAAGGTTTCTATTTGAAATTGAATATGATAGATTTGTTAGCCGCCAAAGTGGCCAAATTTATAAAGGTTAATTTGATTTCAAATAGGTTGGTCATATATAAATATATTTTATTTATGCAAATAATAATCGGCCCACAGGAAGGTTATTGTTTGGCCAAATAACATATGTTGTGGGATCATGTGTGTGTTTATTGCTTATGCGGATAGTGATCGGCCCACAGGAAGGTTATTATTTGGCCAAGTAACAAACATACATGTGGTAATAAATATGTGAAAATTATCAAGAATTCTCCATGTAATTCACAGTCGGCCCACAGGAAGGCTATGATTTGACAGAACTTATTGTCAATGTTTGATTACTACATTAAGAGTACCACTTACAAGTTGATATTTTTGTCCACAGACTAAATATTAATGTTGTGCTAGGTATCTTATAATAAACTCATTTTACTTCGGATTATTTGTATGTTATCTTTTTTGTTCTCTGTATAGTTTCTGCTACCGCTGCCAATTATGTTGCTCAAATGAATATGCTTCCAATGCTTAATGGGGAAAATTTCAAGCTGTGGAAAGAGAATGTGGAAATTGTCCGGCCGCATGGATCTCGACAATGCGCTAAGGACTGAGAAACCCACTTCCACTCAGGAAAATCCAAACACGGATAAAATTGAGAAGTGGGAACGCTCAAATCGCATGTTTCTGATGATCATGAAACGTTGCGTTCCGGAGGCGTTTAGGGGTTCGATCGTTGAGACTACTGATGCCAAGTTGTTTCTGAAGGAACTCGAGCAATACTTTGCTCGAAATGAAAAGGCTGAAATTGGTCAAACCTTGTCCAAACTCATAAACATGAGGTATAAAGGAAAAGGAAACATAAGGGAGTACATTATGGAAATGTCTAATCTTGCTGGAAAACTAAAGGCATTAAAGTTAGAGCTACCCTCTGAGTTGCTCATGTACTTAGTTATTATATTTCTTCCTGCATAATACGGTCAATTTGTGGTGAGTTATAACACTCAAAAAGAAAAAGAAAATGGACTCTTAATGAGCTCATTTCTCACTGCATGTAAGAGGAAGAGATGTTACAGCGAGAGAAGACTGATAGTGCTCACTTGGCATCAACCTCTCAAGACAAGAAAAGAAAGAGAGCTAAGTATAATGCGGATGCTTTGCCAAAAAAGCAAAAGAAGCAGGACCAGGAATTCACCTGCTTCTTTTGTAAGAAATCTGGACACATGAAGAAAGAGTGTTCCAAATACAAGGCATGGCGCGAAAAGAAGGGTATGACTCTCACTTTAGTTTGTTGGTACTAGTTCTGTGGCACAAGCGTTTAGGTCATATCTCTAAACAGAGAATTCAGAGGCTTGTGACTGATAGAATTCTTGAACTCCTTGATCTGGATGATTTTGAGGTGTGCATTGAATGCATAAAGGGGAAACAGACAAACATAAGGAAAATAGGTTCCAACAGAGCTTCAGACGTGTTAGAATTGATTCATACGGATATTTGTGGACCATTTCCTATAGCCTCTTGGAATGGTCAACAATACTTTATCACATTCATAGACGACTGTTCAAGATTTGGATACCTATATTTGATTAGAGAGAAGTCACAATAATTGGATGTGTTCAAAGAATTTAAAGCTGAAGTTGAACTTTAGTTAGGCAAGAAAATTGAGGCCATTAGATCTGATCGTGGTGGTGAATAATATGGTAGATCTGATGGATCAGGTGAACAACGTTCAGGGCCCTTTGCGATCTTCCTAAAGGAGTGTGGAATCGTCCCGCAATACACAATGCCACGTAAACCTAGCATGAATGGTGTTGCGGAAAGGAGAAACCGAACTCTTAAAGACATGGTGAGGAGTATGCTTAGTCATTCTTCATTGCAAGAACCACTTTGGGGAGAAGCACTAAAGACTGCAGTTTATATCCTTAATAGGGTTCCCAACAAAGCAGTGATAAAAACCCCTTATGAGCTATGGAATGGAAAGAAACCTAGCATAAGGCATTTACACATTTGGGGTTGTCCAGCAGAAGCGAGGCCTTATAGGCCAAATGAAAGAAAGTTGGACTCAAGAACAATCAACTACTATTTTGTTGGATATGTTGAACGCTCTCGGGGGTTTAAGTTTTATAATCCCACTACAAGATCCTTTTTTGAGACGGGAAATGCCAAATTCCTTGAGGATGTTGAGTTTGGAGGGGAAGATAAAATAAGGAATGTTGTCTTTGATGAGGAAGAAAATTATATTTCTCTTCCTAATATTGTCATCATTCAAGATGCAATCACGGAACAATCAATTAATGATCAGGTCCCTGTTCATGACATTGTTATGGAACAAGCTTTGGTCCCTGACATTGCTTTGGGTCAAGACAATAATGAACCACCCCCTTTGCCACCTATAGAACAAACTCAAGAAGTGCCATTAAGGAGATCCACTAGAGAAAGCAGAAATGCAATTTCAGATGATTATATTGTGTTTCTTCAAGAGCATGAAAATATTTTAAGCTTGAAGGAAGATGATCCAATCAACTTCCAACAAGTCTTAGAAAGCTCTAATGCTCGTAAAAGGATTGATGCCATGAAAGATGAAATGTAATCTATGAAAGACAACGACGTTTGGGATCTTATTGAGTTGCCTAAAGGTGTGAAACCCATTGGTTGTAAATGGATATTTAAAACCAAAAGGGATTCAAATGGAAACATCGAAAGATATAAGGCACGTCTAGTTGCTAGAGGTTTCACTCAGAAAGAAGGCATAGACTATAAAGAGACTTTCTCTCTAGTTTCTACGAAAGACTCTTTTAGGACAATAATGGTGCTTGTGGCTCATTTGGATTTGGAGCTACATCAAATGGACGTAAAGACATCGTTTCTCAATGGTAACATTGATGAGACAATTTATATGGTGCAACCAGAAAACTTTGTATTGGGAGATTCAAAGTCTATGGTTTGCAAATTGAAAAAGTCCATCTATGACCTTAAGCAAGCTTCTCGTCAATGGTATCACAAATTCCATCAGGTTATTATCTCCTATGGCTTTGAGGTGAACTTAGTGGAAGATTGTGTGTATCACAAGTTCAGTGGGAGTAAATTCATATTCCTGATACTATATGTTGATGATATCTTACTTGCCAGTAGCGATATAGGCTTATTGCATGAAACCAAGAAACTTCTCACTAAAATTTTTGAGATGAAGGACCTTGGTGATGCATCTTTTGTCTTAGGAATACAGATACTTCGAGATCGCGCTCAAGGTATCCTACGGTTATCACAAAAGGCCTACATTGAAAAGATTTTGGATAGATTTGGCATGGAGGATTGTTCGTCAGGAGCTACGCCCATATCTAGGGGAGACAAGTTTAGTCTCGCCCAATGCCCTAAAGGTAAGCTTGAGATGATAGAAATGACAAAGGTATCTTATGGTTCGGCAGTAGGAAGCCTTATGTATGCCCAGGTTTGTACTCGCCCTGATATAGCATTTATAGTGGGAGTGTTAGGAAGATACTTGAGCAATCCAGGAATGGATCATTGGAAAGCAGCCAAGAGGGTTATGCAGTATTTGAAGAGAACAAAAGATTATATGCTTACATATCGGAGGTCAGATCAATTAGAGATCGTCGAATATACTGACTCTGATTTTGCTGGATGCCAAGATAGTAAAAGATCCACGTCAGGTTATGTCTACATGTTGGCTGGAGGAGCTATTTCTTGGAAGAGTGTTAAACAGACACTCGTAGCTTCCTCTACTATGGCCGCTGAATTTGTAGCTTGTTTTGAGGCATCCAACCATGGGGTATGGCTGCGAAACTTTGTCATAGGGCTGCATATAGTGAGTGGTGTTGAAAGGCCACTGAAGATTTATTGTGACAACAGGTCAGCAGTGTTGTACTCCAACAACAACAGAAGCTCTTCAAAATCGAAGCACATCGATATAAAGTTTCTGGTTGTTAAAGAAAGAGTTCAGAGTGGTCAGATTTCCATAGAACATATAGGGACGAACTCCATGCTTGCGGATCCGCTTACTAAAGGCTTAGTGCCTAAGGTCTTTCACGAGCATACTGCTCATATGGGTGTTGTTTTGTTCGATGACACTACGGTTTAGTGGGAGTTTTTTATGTTGGTGTTCTATGTAAATAAATAAATGAATATTCTTATGTTTGTTTTCTGCAGAATAAAGAATTCAATGTTATTTTCCCTCTGAATGTATTATGTTTTGTGCTTGTGTTTCTGCTTTGTGTATGCAGAAAATTTAGGATTGATCTCATAAAGATTAAAGTAGGACCTGTTGAAAATAGGCATGGTAAGATCACATTGCATGTAATTTTCATGCCACTCATCCATACTTGATCTATGTCATTGAATATATTGGTGCGATGACCATGGAAGGTTTAGTTACGCTTGAAAGTGACAAAAGCCGCCATGATCTCATATTGATATAGGAGGTGAACCAGATTGTATCTAAGGAGGAATCTAAAGAAAAATAGCATACAGTTGCGCACTAAAGATATACGATATAATTATCTCAAGTTAATATGTGGCCCAAGTGGAAGATTGTTAGGAAATTATATTTTCTAATAATCATTGTGGGTCACATATTATATTAATAATTATATTGTGCTATTTATATATATTGGGTAAATTAAAATGATCGGTTAAATATTCCTAAATAGATTCCTAAATGAGTATGGGCTGAATGAGTGTATACCGGTGTTGGGCCAACTAGGTATAATGGGAGCTTATTGGCCCAATAATAAAGATAAAAACACTATAAGGGTTATGGTCTCCAAGACTTCAAATGACAACCCTAGTTTCTTTTCCCCATCAAGAGAGAGATGCCACACTAAGGAATTCAGTTTTAGAGTGATTTGACTGAGGAAGACTACAAACCCCAAGAGACAAGATCAAAGTTATTCCGCTGCAATGGAGACAGGTATGCCTCCACCTTTATGTAATTATTTCTTTATGATTTGGTATGATGGATCTTGACTTGTAGGTGATAGTTATCACCAAAAGGTTTAGAGGAATTAAAAATTCCAACATATAGAATTTATATTAAGTTTCATTGTAATTATATATAGAATTAAAGAAGTAATTATTATGAATTATTATTATTATAATATATATATATATATATATATATTATCATAAAAACAGAGAAAAAAATAATGTTTCGTACGTACTGTACTGATGATTTTCTATATCTTTTTATAAACTTTTATTTCCTGCGTTTTTTAAATCTTTTTGAAGCTTAATGGACATTCTTCATCTTTTTCTCATACTCCTACTCGTCTTTTTCTTTTTTCACGCGATAGGAATTTTTATGGTATATATCTTTAACTAATTAAAGTCTTTTTATTAACATATCATATTAATTTTGTAAACTTATCATTAAAAAAATATGACAAGTAATTTTGATTTGCCACATTAGTATTTACAATGATCGAGAATTATTTGAGATCCTTCTTTAAAAAAAATCATAAATTAGTTAGTAGATAACAGTGAAGGTTTTAAACTGTACTTTACTCGTCAAAACCGCAAACATGTCAATCATGCTTTTTGTGCATGGATGAATTTTTTTCAAAATATTTGCATTCATTTCCAGATATTTGCATCCAAGTTTAGCTTATTAATTCTTTTCAGGTAAATGGCTATTTATGAATTATGAGTATCTAAATATATTTGAGAATTTAAAATAAAATTATAACAAGATAGATAAAATAAACTTAAAATCCTTATAAAATTAAAATAATATTTTAAATAACACATCAAGTTTAATTATATATTTTGTAATAATTAATTCACAAAAATAATTATTAGATGAATAATATATACTTTTTATAAGTTTTATTTTTAGGGGTTCATTTATTATTAAAAAATAATAAGAAGATATAAATGTTAATCTCATATTTTTTTAAAAAATCATAATATATATGTCAAACACTTAATTTTGACTAGATCGTTTTCTATTTTTATAAAAAATAACAATTATTCTAGAAAATTTTCCTAAGCTATTTTTATTTTGGAAAAAGTTCAAATTCTTTATAATCATTTATCTCCTTTTGTTTTATTTTTTATCACTTATTTCACGTGTTTTTTTTTCATCCCAATCCAGCTTTAACACAATTAAAAGTTTAGCTATATTATGTTAAAAAAAAGTTTAGTTAACTTGCTTATTTTGTCACCTAAAATATTACTCTGAAGTTGCTTTTTGTATCATCTTCCTTCATGTCACTTCCTTATTTTTCTTATAGACAGAAAAAGAGACAATTTATTACTGAAAGATGATAAAGTTCATCAAACAAATAGGACCATTGAGAATCAAGGTCCCACAAAATTATAGTCATATCATGTGAAACAGATATTAGAGCATGTATACACATAATGTACAAAACAAGGCATGTCTATACCCACACCCTCTTGCAAGTAAAATCATAAATAACCTGAAATAGACTTTTAGATGCTGTCTCCTCCTTCACCTTTAGAAGTTGAGCAACCTTCGAAAAACCAGTATGATATTTGGACAAAATATCTTCTTCCTTTATATCAGATTTACTCTCATGCCGATTGTGCTTTCCTCTTGATAATGCCCACTGCATTGCCCATATGGCTAAAGGGCGCATGTAACATAAGGATCTATATTCATCTTTGGTGCTCCATGCTTCAGGAGTTTGGAAAGAATAACTGTTGACCGAATAGAAGAAGCTTAATTAGCTTTTAAAAAGAAAACATGAAACAGATTAAAAGATCCAAATGAACAAGCTAGCACTGAAAACACAGAATTTCTTTTAGGCCAAAGTAGTTAGCCAACTATTATACACTAGGCACGTGTTACCCAGCAATTCAAAACAGCAGTGTATAGGATCCCATGTCTCAATACGAAAA
This sequence comes from Gastrolobium bilobum, assembly GCF_033153095.1. Taxonomy (NCBI): domain Eukaryota; kingdom Viridiplantae; phylum Streptophyta; class Magnoliopsida; order Fabales; family Fabaceae; genus Gastrolobium; species Gastrolobium bilobum. Next base: position 230,739 of record NW_026897469.1, on the reverse strand, counting down.
CAGGACCAGGCTTCATACAAGTGATCATTTGACACAAAGCACACAATTACATAATACATTCTAGTAAGTTATGACCAATAATCATAATGGCTTGTCTTTCATGGTTCTTTCAAGTACAACTATTTGTCAAACAAGAACTCGGGCACAAGTTGCAGAACATACCATTATTAGAATTAGTGAAATGATAATTTTTCCAAATAGAAATGAAAGATGAAATAGAAATCACGAAATTACCCAGATGAAAATCACCAAAAGAGGTATGGAAGGAAGGAAGGAAAGAAAGAGAGCAGCTGCAAAAAGTATTGCTTACCCAGCTTTCACAGTTTTTGTTCTTTACTTCAAAACCAGAAAATCATCTTCAAATTAAAACCAAACAGGCTATTTTCTACTAGTTTAGCTTGTAGCGAATCCGTAATAGTAACGAGATTGTTCATTTGATAAGGCTTTTCCATGAAAGAATGTAGGAGTCAACAATATCAATCTGTACTGAAGTACTTAAAGGAGAGAAATTGAATCTTTACATTTTCCGTCAAAGATAAGTTAGGAGGTGAAGGCAGGAAACATGACAAGCTAAAAATTAGTAACACATGCAAGAAACTTGCTTGGAAAAAGAAAAAAGAAAAGGAAAACTTTTATCTTTTTAAGCAAATCCACTCTTAAAAGCTTCTCGTTCAATGGTTAAAGCAACTTATTATCCACTTCAGTACATAGCTTTCCACAAGTTATACCATTAAGAGGACAGTATACTATACTATACCCGAGACCATTGTTGGACCATGCAGCTTCATACACTCCACCGGCTGTTTGAAATGCCATATCAATCATGTTTTCCTGGATCATTGTTGCAGCTAAGGCATATGTGACTCCAGACCATATTTCCCGTGATTGCATTGATGACATGTCAACTTTTCCATCAGGTAACATCCCATTAACAGCACCACGCCTCCCATCCTTTACTTTCATAACATTGTAATTATAAACCATTTGAAGTGCACTTCTAGCTTTATTTTCTTCAACAATTGGCAAAAGACCACACGCTCTAGCATACCTGCAAAACAAGAAATAGGAAGTTCCAATTTCATTTTAAATATTACCAAGAGGAAGCTACATGTTGAATAATTGAGGATAAACCCAAAGTTCAAATTGCATAGAGAACTAACTCTACAACATTGTTTAGATGCTAGCAATATGATAAAAGTTTAATTTCAGAAGCTATGCTTGTATACAACAATAACAACCAAAGCCTTTTCCCACTAGTTGGGGTCGGCTGTATGGATCAAATGAGGCCATTGTGTTCTTTCAAAAGTTTTTCAGAGAGGTCATTTAGATCTAAATCTTTTTTAATGGTTTCACACAGAATTTTTCTTGATCTACCTCTAACTTTAATTATTGAACTATCCTCCATCTGATCAGCTACTCTAACTGGTGCTTCTCCAGCAAATTAATAAAAGTTACCCTCATGTAGTTGCAAAAGATAAGCATATACATAGTCAATATAACAGAGCCAAAACTTGTTTCAGCTGAATGAGTCCATATAAATTAAACAAATGAGCTCATGAATTTTCTCGGCCATCAAAGATCTTTAGAGCCATATCCTCAATATATCTTATGATATCACAGTCTTCTACACCATTTGTATTTATATCTGTAAAGCGTCAATTCAACTCAAAAGCTCAAATTATTATGTGAATGTCACATTAATGATTTTATATTATATTTCTCTAGCAATATTATACAAACTTACATTGTAAACCATGAAAATGCATACACAATTTCGTTGTGTACTAGGCTTCCAACTCAAGTTTCAATGGTTAACTGAGCAAGAATACTAGCAAAATATCAGCTATGACAACCATAAAACTACTTCATTAGTGCTAGTAATGTAAATAAGGTATACAAATACAAAATATTTTCTAAAAGACAAAAAACAGACCATTGTCCAGCTAATTGATCTGCTTGAATTGATGAACTCGAACTTCCACCACTGCTATCATAGTTGAAGTAAGACCCATTCCATAATTTTTCATATACAGCCTTTGCTTTTTGAAACTTAAGCCAAAAATAATCTTCAGAAGCCTTGTCACCAACTTCATGTGCCAGGGCTGATCCTGCCTGAAGTGCTGCTACCCACAATCCACCACTATACGCACTCACACCAGACACTGACCATGTGTCATAAGTTTGATCAGGGAAGCCTTCATTCTCAATCATTCCATCCCCATCTTTGTCAAATTGGTCCATATAAGCAATTGCAATATAAACAGCAGGCCAAACAGCTTGTGCAAACTTCTTGTCCCCAGTGGCAACGACGTCCCTGTAAATCTGGAGAACAAATTTTGGATTCAAGTCTTTCCACCTATCTGTGTTATAAAGATTATAGCCATTTACTTCAAACCATGGGTCATTGATTCCAATATCATGAGGAACAGCACCAAGAACCTTTCTCGATACCCATTGGCCATCATGTAAAAGTTTCATCTTTCCAGGATCATGCATCAGTACTGCTGCAGCAAAGTCTCTTTGGATACTGAGTTCAAGTTTTGGAAATAGCATGACTAGTGAAAAAGATGAGTAAAAATGGACATCGTAGGTATTCCACATTTGATACTCAACACCTTCAAGATAAAGAAACTGACCAATGTTTTCTTCCCCTTCTTGGAGCAAATTTACTCCATATGCAGACTTTGATGCAGGTCGAGTGTGTAATTGCTCAACTACTGAGCTGAACTTTTCAAGAATGTTAATAGCAGTATCATTGTGATGTGATACATTGTTGTTATTCTCTAAATCAGATAGGAATCCATCCAGGGAAAATTTTCTTTCCCCTATGTTAACTAAACCATGCACAGGAGGTGAACCATCTGCACAAGAGAGAAAATAATGATGACAAGTTGACAATGGTAACGTACTATCATGTATATGAGGTTTGCAAGATTTTAAAAGGAAAATAAACTTAGGCTAATTAGCTGATAAAAACAATCCAGAATTTTAAGAGCTAAAAATACCTGTCCAAATTGCCCCCCCAGAATTCAGATAGTAAAGCTCATTCAAAAGGGTAGTTGGGTACCTGCACAAAACTCTAGAAGCTTCAGAATTCGACTGAAGGAGCACGTAGTGAATAAAGAACTGAAAATTACCATTCAGGAAGTCTCTTGTCCTCAAGGATTGGTCTTTGCCAATCTTCAATCTGGGCCTCCCATTGGCAATGTCCTATCTCACCAATTCATAGAAGTTTGAATAAGTAATATATTAAGGATATTAACAATCATAAATAAGGTATGCGTCTGCATGATTTTGTCAATAAGTGAAAGGTGGGAATCTCATCTAAAATTGACATCAAGAGAAACTACATCAATAGTCCGGCTCTTCAAAAATCTATCTATGGATATAGTTATGCTTCATATCAAATTGAGGTGCAATTACCACCTTACAAATGCAAAACTTAATGTAGTTCAGCAAAGAATATTACCAATAATAGCATCATGTGCAATATCTGCAGCAGCATCCCCATTAGTACCATAGAATTTTGTGTAACGCCTGCTAATCAAGTATCATTAGTTATGTATAGTCTTCAAACAAAAAATCTTCTTACATAAGTTTTCTATCACCAACCTGTAATAAGTCCTTCCTCCGGGAAACTTGACTTCAGGGCAGTCCCAGGCCAATGAAAATGTCACAATTCGCTGACCGTCAGAAGGAACAGTCATAGTTGCTGCAATGGCTGCTCCAATGGATGATCCGGGTTCTGAAGGCACAGGTGTTTCAGCAAAATTCAGATGGTCAAATGACCCATGCTGAAAAGAAAAACAGTACCATAATTCAGTTTAATGAAATATAAAATGGCTAGCATATGGATGACGGGAAGTTTAGGATCCACTAACATCATTATAATAAAATCACAATGGCAACTATTTTTTTGGCGGGGGGAAAAGAATGAGTATCATTAAGTCATCAGCTGGAAAAAAAAGTTCATTAAATTTCATCATTGCATTGTTTCTTAAGAGAACAAAGCACACATATAAATCCCATAATCACTCTGAATCCAGGAAAAGAGCAAGCTGAGCAGGGGGGGGAAAAAAAAACTATCGGCATCGGCATTATCTTCATTAATCAGCTCAGCCATCCCTTTCTTAAAACATTCAATAGTGGAGATTAAACCACGACTCAGACAGTAATATCATAACAAGTCTCTGTTTCTTGACAGTCTTTAAACTTCAGATCGGTCCACAACCTGAGAATCCTTGCAGAGCCAGTTAAGGTGTTGAGTTTCGATAAACATAATCTGATGGTAAATGTTTATGATTCGGCCTACACTGATGCCTGACTTAAGATCACACAGAGTGTGGAGAATGAGTTTTCTTGGAGCTACTTTTATTTCATTATCAGCAAATATGTGCCCATATAAGTTTCAGCAAATGTAAATCCACAGTTGCAACTACCAATACTATTCCTATGAATGAACAGAAGGCATGGGAAAATAATAAACAAGGTTCAAGATTTTTATTCTTCAAGCTTAAAATATTCTGAAGAGTGATGTTGGAAGTGTAAAGAACCAATTCAACCCAAAAGCTTAAGATATTGGGTGAGGTTATATTAATGGTTTTATATATCTCAACACGCCCCTTCACACGAGAGCTCACTGGACTTGAAGGGTGGACAATGCACAGGCCCATCTACCTGTGCGAACAAAGAAATTCCACTAGAAAAAAAGTGGAGAGCGGTGAGGATTGGACCCGGTACACTGAGGCTCTAATACCATGTAAAGAACCAATTCAACCCAAAAGCTTAAGCTATTGGGTGAGGTTATATTAATGGTTTTATATATCTCAACAGAGACTCAAGTATTGATATTTGTCATAATTGATAGCAAGAATTCAGACACCCAAAAGAAAAGGAAAAGAAAATAAAGGAAACTCCAAGTACTTGCACTATAAAATTTTTCAAACACAATGATTATCTGTGAGAAGACAGCATGATCGAATGAATAACACAATATAATAAAGACATTGAACAAGATCTTTCAACGAAATATTGTCTAAAATCTGAAAGTATGCCCATAACCTGTTTAATTTCATGCCACATATCCTCAGCCGAGATACCCTTGTAAGCACCAGATATAACAAAGACAGGACATTCTGAGATGTGAACATATTCAGTCTCTTCTGCTGCAATTGCAAACGTGACTGGAGGTTGCTCCTTTGCAGTCCTGTGTATGCAACATAAACTACTAAATTAATTGATAAATTCAAGAATTATTTTTCTCTTCATCCTTTGCTCAATAAGATAGTAACAAATAAGACTTACTTGTGATGTAGAAGCACACCATGCACCCTGTCATTCATCCTAGCAAGACATGATATGTATCTAGAATGTTAGAATAAACTATTGCAAGCTGTGGGTGGGGAAGCAATAAAATGGGAACATCTTAACAAAGAAGGTAAACCAATTGACAACTTTCTTACGTTATCTTTGAATTAAAGTGATGACCAGTAAATTCAGACAGTCCTCCAACAGAATTCTGGAGGAACACAGAAAATTGTTTGCACTCAAAGCCTCAACAAATGGATAGAGCATTAAAAACCAACAGACTGTAACAGTAACAACCAACAAGAAAGCATCACTTACAGCCCATGTAAAAAGCAAGGTGACATCTGCTGTTGTTTTACCAAAATTATTCAGCTGCGTAAAATAAAATTGACTGCTTATTATTGACTTCAAATGTATGAAATTCAAACAAAAATTAAATTGAAGTGACCACTTGCCTACCGTGAAAGTAAAAACTGATACAGGAAAGCTACTTTCCTTGTAATTATGGGGTATAACAGGTGAAATCTGACGACAAACTATTCTGAGTGCTGGGTCAGGTTCTGCATTTGAACAGAAGAGATGATCAATGTAAGAGATAAAGTATACTATAAATATCACAATGGAACTTGGAAGTATGCCAACCAGCGTAGCTTACCCTCATACACTGTCCAAGCCCTTGGGTATAATGCATGATATGTGGAACTGTTCCCGTTCATATTCCAATCCCATGATTCAATTCCTGACACTGGATTTTCTCTGAATGAAGTTCGTGCATAAATTTTTTCAAAAATAAATTCAAAGATATTAAGTCTGACATTAAAAATGATAAATTATAAACTGTAAAATCACAAGGCAATCTATAAAGGTTTACTTTAATATATCTGGCTTCCCTGGACATAATACACTTGAATATTTTTCACCACTTGGACGCGAAACAAATACCTGAGACAATAGTCTTTTCATGTCAAAGAAGGTAATAGTATTAGCAATACGAAGTAAAGAAAGTATAATTAATTATCAGTGATGGTATTAGATTGTATATTTGTATTAGATACTCGAAAGACTAATCCTCAAAGTTGAGTTTAACTCACTCATAACCACATTCCAACAAGAACCGCATATTGTATCACAATAAACACAAATCTGGTACACAAACCACATTGTATTATGTTCTTTATGAATATGCTCACTTCGAACTGAGTCATTATTTATAATGTCACGAGTTACCAACCCAAAATTTCAAGCTCATACATGCTCATGTTATGATTCTGTTATCAGGATTTTAGTTGATAACTGTGAATAAATATACGCCTGCACCAGTGATGTATAAACAAATGTCAAAAGACAGTTGATTAAAAGAAAAGCATGGATTTATGGTTAAATGGAAAATTGACATGGGATAAAAATCCCAAGTTAACCAAAATGGCCAAGTACCTTATCCTTTAAAACCCCAGTCTTGTACTTCTATTCAGTAAGATTGGAGGCGGCTGTTTAGTGTCCGCACCAGATAACCAGGGGCGGAGCCAGGGGGAGGCTAGGGTGGGCGGCCACCCCTCCCAAAAAATATTGATGCAGTTGAAGGCTAGACGTGGTACTGTTGTTACTGTTAAATGTGCTTCTTTTGAAAGTTCTAGTTTGAGATCCAAGTTGAAATCTACCTCCACTTCACCTAATGTGTTTGTGTTATGTGTACCATTTTCTGCATTTTCTTTTTTATTTTCATTTGCTGTTTTGGTTAATGAAAACTTTGGCCTTTTTGCTTTGCTCTCTTTTCACATGTATGGTTGTGTTTCTCTTTGTATAGTGGTTTCATATAGAGAAAATAAGTTTGCTCTAACTTAAAAAGATTCACTTTTTGGAACAACTTGGTTGCAGTCTTTTATTTATTTTTTTAAAAATTATAGTAAAAAGTATTGTTTTAGTTAATGTTAACGTTGAATGAAGGCACTCCTCTTTTTTTAATTATTACTTTTAGCTACTTTCTATGTATGTTGGATCCAGCCAATAGTACATTTTTTCAGTCTTTGAAATGTTGTTAAATGTTAATATTTTGTTAAAAGAAATTACCTAAATGAATTCCATGAAGATATGAGGTCAATAGGTAGAGAGAACATTAATATTATGCAAGACAAAAAATTAATTTTTGCCCCCATCCCCTCCAATCCCGACTCCGCCACTGCAGATAACTATGCACTTATGCTTTTGTCCACATTTTGCACTTATGCTTTTGTCCACATTTTAAGCTTGAGGGCTCTATGTAAGGAGGCATATCAGAGATATAAAAACAGTGATCAAACTTTTCATTTATAACTTATGCTTTAAGGCATAGTGGTTTTTATAAGTGTTATGCTCAAATGAGAAACAGAACCGCCCATGATACAAAGCAAATGCCTTGATTAATGCTGCTCTTTTCCAGATGAAGAAATGGGGTCTACTTAAAAAAAAATAACAATGCAAACAAGAATTAGCCCATCTTAGCAATTATCATATCTCTGCCTACATAATAAATATGATGCGCGTTTGTGATAAATAAATCAATTTACTCAAAACTAGAGAGAAAAAAAGGGTGTACAACTTCGTTCATCACAATTTATATAAACATCGTGGAGTTAGACAGACATGTAAGTTCCAGTATCACCCGTCTGAATTTTGAACTTCAAACTTAAAAGGATACAGTCAGACCACTAAGATTTTTAAAATGCTTAAAAGATAGAACAAAGAATCATCCTGATAAGTTAGAATGAATAAAACTTACGGAAAACTGATTTGCTAAAACTGGTTTCTCTTCACATACTATAGGGAATAGTTGCCAACGCTGAAATTCACCTCTAAAACTTCTTCCAATGCTTCCTGCACTGAAGATCAGTTTGTCAACAACAAAAACAATGCATATCATAGACTTAACTTATCAAATAATGTTCTGGACAAACACAAATCAAGCAAATATTAGATGACACTAATGATTTTAATGTAAGTGTAACTTCTTCTAAGATGGATATAATTAGAAATCAAAATCTACTTTACCTTTCAACATTTTACACTTAAATGCAATTTGAATGCATACTAGTAGTGATCTAATTAGTTCAAGATAAATGCATTTTCCAGGACCTACATGCACATATTTTTTTGGTACAAATACTACACGTCTAACTTAAATTCATAACCTAATTAGATCAAGGTACCAGTAAGAGGCTCAATTTTTTATAAGGCTGGTTAATTTAGACAATCTTGTGCTTATCTTTTAGCTTTAGCAACGGAAAGAGAAATTCTAACTTATAAAAGATTGAAAGCCTACCCAATACCACCTAAAGGAACACCATGACAAGATGTTACATGATGCTTAGCAAAAGGATCAATCATTCCCCCCTGCAAAAAGGATAGAAACAAGCAAACAAACAAAAGCAAAAAACAGTGCGGGAAAGATAACCAGATGGACACTTCATAAGGACAAATCAAGATAGAAATTTATTGATAAAAGAATATTACCCTTCCTTTGGCAGCTTCTTCCCGAACATGGCGCCATAGCCGATAACCGATTGGAGCCTATCAAATCACAGAATAATCTAAGGATTGCTAAACCTATCAAATGCCCAATGCTCCTATATTTTAAATATATTAAATATATTACAGCATTAAGCAAACAAATAAAATCATAGTGTTGATATATTATACAAACCCAATATGGATAATGTAGCAAAGAATTCAAGTATTTAAGGGAGATGACATTGAAGGGTCTGGTCCTAAAACAGAAATAAAGAATGCAGAATGCTGAGATTTAAAATTCTTTTCAAAAGTTTGGTTGAAAGATATTAACCTGTTTTTCAAGATAATGCAGGGACACTGAATGTTAGGGCATCAACATTATATGAATATTCTTGACAAGTTGAGTATGACTAATAATTAATTAAGTCCTTAAATAAAATGTTCCAGATCAGATGACCAATTGGAACAAGTTCATTACATACACGATTAAGGATTGTGCTGCAATTATCATGTCATCAAATCATAGGACTTAGATGTTCTTCTTAAAACAACTAAACTGTGAAAAGGAAAAGAACAAAAAAAAAAAAAAAAAAAAAAATTCATCATCTCACGAGTAGGTTTACCAGATGAATCATCTCTTTTAAAGATAAGGTGAATTCTAATGGAGCACTTCCTTCATTGTTTAATTTTCGCTGCCAGGTAAGTCCTGCAGGTTTCCCCGGGTCAACCTTAATCAAGCATAAAAGTAGATGTTAGAATTAGGCATAAAAAAAGGATGTTAGATGTCGAATCTCTATTAAGGGCTTAAAATATAAAATTTGAGAATCAGTGAACTAGTTGGATCTTTAAAAAGTATTATATTCTTCAGATAGGATAGGATAGGATATAATCCACCTATTTAAATGCTTCAAGTTCTAGGATGGAAAACTTAGCTTCCACATCCAAAAGTAATATCAATTTCACTCACAGTAGGAGTGGCATATTGATTATATCTTTCCCTCCCATAGGAACAAAGTATCTGTTTCTTTCTCTACAGATCCTCGAGATTAACATACACAACAGAGCTAGTCTGTTACAGCTATGATTATCTCTTGAACTTTGAAAGCCTCCAAAGAATATCCAAAGTATACATGACATTAAATCTAGCATGTTCAAAAAAGTGTAGGGGGAAAGAACACGAGGTATAATAAATAACACTTTTTTACTCTACCTTCATGCTAGAAGACTCGCCGGTTATGTTGTCATCTTCAACAAAACTATTTTCTACCATCTTCCCCGTGTCAAACAAAGATTTGGCGAGGGAGCTATGAATTCTGTTAACATTGAATAATTGCAGCAAAATCATCAAGGCAAAGTAAAATAATAAATCATAAAAAGAAAAGAAAAAGTCCGTTGATTACATTCGAAGTTCGAATCAAACATTATCTCCTCCAACAAAAAATAATAATTAGATGTAGGTTGTTGAGGAAATTCAAGGAAAACAGAGATATTGGCAGCATGGAAACAGGAAGAAAAGCAGTAAATTAGAGCATGACTTTGGAAGAGGCAGAAACATACCTCAGATACAGATATAGATGGAAGGAGGAAGAAGTCAATACATTACGATTACATACCTCAGATTCAGAATGGAATAAGAGTGATAGTAGAACTCAACCGGCGGAATGGAATATTATTATTATTATTACTATTATTATTATTATTATTATGTATACTTTGTATTGTATCTTATGCTGTGGGGTGGGGTGTTTTAATTTTAAATGAATGGAATGTATTGGATCCAATACTTTTGGTAATCTGACACTGACACACACAACAACAAAAAGTCAGATTTGGACGGCTGGACTATTCCTTCATCACATTTTCATAATTTACATTACAACACCACCAAGTCAGTGAAGTCACCAACCCTCTCTCTCTCTCTCTATATATATATAGGGTGCATATTTTCTTATGTTGTAGGATAGTAGGAGAGAAAAAAAGTAGAGATAAGTTAAATGTGGGTCCCACATTTTAAATTAAAAAAGAAAAGAAAAATTAATTGGCACGGAAAACGAATTTGAGTAAGAAAAAATTCTTATCTGTAGAAGGAGATAATGATTTCTCATATATATATCTCTCATAATAAAATTTTTCATTCCACCTATTTTTTCTTTTCTTTTATTAAGAGAAAAGTCCTTTTTAAGTTACACAAAAAAAATTACACAATTTATGTCATTTTACTCTTACAAAAAAATAAAAACCGTACCTTAATATTTTTTTGTCCACACTCTCCTCCTTTATCTATCTCATTTTCTTATTTAAAATGACACAATTTTACCTTCTTTTAAATGATAAACTTTTCCCTTTTCTTAATTCCAAAATCCCTTCTTAATATTTGTATTCATGGACGTTTGATAGAGGAAAAAAAAAATTTATTTGAAAATCACCATTTTAAAAGATATGATGAAAATATTCCGTTTATTATAATATCCGAAAATTAAGAATTTAAAAATATTCAATTTTCCGATAATCTTAAAAAAGACTTTCTACCAAACGCCCCCGTCGATTAATTTATGCGAATGTTTCACGACAAACTCCAGGCAATTTATTTTGCCGTTGTCTTTCAATTTAATTTCTTAATTAATACAGTTACATTATAATTTTATGTTAAACGGTTTGGGTAAATAAACAAAGAGAAAATTATTTATCCTTTTAAACGACACAGCTTGTGAGACTCATGTCTTTATATTTTTTGTCCATTTTCTTCCTTCCTTTATATATCTCTTTCTCTCACTTACAATGACACAATTTTACAACCTTTAAAATGATACATATTTTTTTCATAAATAAATATCAGTGTCCTGGCTAATTATATTAATAAATAATAATCACGTAAAAAGTAATATAATAAGGCCATTTGGTTAAAAAATTGATTGTTTTTTGTGTGTGTCGGGCTTGAAATTGTAAGAAATTTGTGTAAAAATATTGATTTGATTCAATTCTCATATTTAAGAAAATCTTTTTAAAAAAAATATCATTTTATTTTATTTGGTAACAAATATCATTTTATTTTGTTTATAAATCAATTTACATATTTAAAATACATTAAGTATAATTTTTTTTCTTAATGATTTTATTTTATTATCTTTTATTTAACAGAAAGAATAATTTAATTATAAGAATAAATGATCAATTCACATAAATAAATTGAAATCAAATCAAATTTACTTAAACTTTATCATATTTCAATAAGTTTCTATAACACGATGCAAATTATAGTTTTAAAAATCAAATTAAGGAAGCATATTAAATGGAAATAGTTTTACTTCAGTAAATATTATTATGAAACTAATTTTTCGCATGATGTAACAATATACTACTCAATAAGAAATATTCCCATCATACTTGTCTTTATCTTTAAATATTGATTTAATTATTCATTTCTTTTCATTAAAACCCTAAATTACCAAAAAAAAAATAGAATAAATAAATTTAAAACCATTGCTTTTTAAAGAGAACTACGTGATTTCATCAAGGAAGCACGGACACTTGTAAAAACAGGAAGAGTCGGGTCCGACACGCTCCGACACGGTGACACGCTCCGACACGCTCCGACACGGTGTCGGACACGCGGTTGACTTTTTCCGACACGTTGACCATTCCGACACGCGAATTTGACCGTGTCCGACACGGTCAAATGGCATTTTCGTAATTTTTTTATTTTATTTTTTAATTTTTTTTTTTAATTTTTTTTTTAAAAGTTAAAATATATTAATAAAGCTTCCACCTGATCATATCAATTTTATTTTATTTTTCTTTTTTTTCCCTTAAGTAGATAAGAGATCATCTCAGCATCATTGTTGTCAATTCCTATTACGCTCTTGTTGTATCTTCTTCTCTCTGATCTCTATCTAATATGATTTGATCTCTCTATCTGATATTATATCTCTCTCTCATCTCAGTTCTTATTTTTTTTATTAAAGCTTCCATCTTTATAACGTGTTAATGGGTATTATTAATTTAGTTTCATTTTTTTGTTAAATTATTAAATATTAAATGAAATATACACTATATATATTAAAAATATTATTTAATATTAAAACGTGTCCCAACGTGTCGAAATCCATAATTTTTTAAGATTGACGTGTCGGAGTGTCATGTCGTGTCACGTGTCGCGTGTCGTATCGGTACTACATAGGATTTCATTGACAATAAGGAAGAATTGCTCACCTCACCATCGATTGAGCCCATAATGGTATATAAATAAAAGGAAAAAATTTCTCATGTTACGGAAAACTCTTTTCTCCTTCAAATGATTTTTTAATTTTTGTGCAATATATTCTTTGGGAAAACATTTTCTCGTAGGAGAGTTATTTTTTTCTACTAGTGATCTTTTGATTTTCGTGCAATATTTTTTTTATTTGTTAATAGATGTGGACTCCACATAAGATATGCCTAAACTCATATTCTTGTTATTTTTTTAAGAGAAAACATTTTTTTCTTTTAAAGGGGAAAATTTTTCTCCTACTAATGACTCATAACATAAATGACTAAATGAGATCCACAAAATAATGAAGAAAAAAAAAATTCAAAATAAGACCCACTTATACTATGAGTCACGAGTAGGAGAAAATGTTTTCTCTTTTTTTAATAGATATAAACATCACACGAGATATATTTATAGCATGAAATATTTATCTTCTACTATATGAAAAAATTAAAAACCATAAATAAATTCAACGAAAATAAACCCCCTCATATATAGAGGAATAATTATTTATAGACAAATCAATATTAATAATTTTATTATTCCTTATCCTAATATACTTTTTTTCTCTCGTACCGTTGATTTGTCATAAAAAATTAAAATCCTTCACATCATAAATATAAATATAAGAGAATCCATTCAAATATCCAATTCATTGCCCCAAAAATTTTACACGACAGCGTTCACCAATAACCAACTTCAGCTCCGACGAACGTATATGACCATATAAAGGTATTCAAACATTTCAAATACAAAATTAGAAACAGGTAAAAGAAAAGTTGTCGAGACGGTACAAGAAAGAAAAAACGTTACTCACACTAAATACCAAAGCAAAAGCATTATACCTAGAATTAGGAGACAAAACAAGAATAAAAACCTTATTGAATCTAAACCCTTTATACAATCAGTTTCTTTCACAACAAAATTGGGTATCAACCCAAATTAATCATTTTCAAGCCCCCCGCCTTTATGGTCCAATTACTTGTTCTGGGGATCGCATGGGCCAGCCTAGGAGAGGAGGCGATCCCGGAGGGGTTGCATGTCGACTGGGAGAGAAGAGGCTTAGTTCAACAAGTGTCCCTGCTGAAGTACCATCCTTTTCCAATAGCCGAAATGAAATTGAACCACGCATTGTTGATGCATCAGAATACCTACCAGGACTAGACCCAGCATTTTCTTCAGCATTATATTCCTGATGATTCTGGTTACCAATAAGGGACATGGTATCATTATGATCAACATCAAATCTCCTAGCTTCTAAGTCTTGTAAATTCCCCAATGCTAAACAATCTGCAACTGGACGGTACACAAGCATGCACATGCAAACCCCAGCACAACATACAAGAGCAAGAAAAGCCAAGAAAGCAAAGGCTTCAAACATAAAATGATCAGGTCCAGATAAAACAGATAAACCAAGGAAAAGAACCCTTAATGGAAGGAAACCTGAAACTGAGAATATCAATGTGTAAACCCTCTGCTGCAAACCCTTATTGATAACTAATTTCAAAATCCGACTTCCAAGCCAAAAAAGGTAGGAAGTCAGGACAATGGCAAAAAGGCCAAGGAGAATAGTACTGAGTAGAGGGTAAGTACAGAGGGCAATATCATGCTCCCTTGTCAATGAAGCGGGAGCAGCTGTACTTGTAAAATAATGAGGCAACATTTTCCCAGAACCCTTATTCTTGTTTAATTGAGGTCCAACCAAAATAATAAAAAGCTGAAGAACAAAAATTGGAAGGCAGTAAAGCAGAATATATCCAGCTGTCTTCCCATTCCATTTTCTGCTCATGATTCCAGTCTCCAATTTCTGTAGGGGTGCACGAAGGAGAAACACGAGTGTGAGGAAGAGACATGGTTCTGCAAACCCCAAATTTGACACAATGTAACATTTGCAGACAGTTTCCTGCCATTTTAAGTGGAGGGCACGTCTTAGCAAACTTAACCGAATAATCTCACCAAGACCCCACCAGATTGCAAATAGAATGAATGTGATTCTGATGATCCAAGGACCACTAAAATAACTGAGCTGAACAAAAGCCTGATGACTAATACGTGAGCGAAAGTAAAATGAATATGCAATGCATAACAACCCAAGAAGAAGTAATAGGGCTACTAAACAAATTGTCACCACACCGAATGCATCGGCAGAAAATCTTGTCAGGGGCATTACCCGAAGTACAGATTCCACGCATGCTCTCTGATAGCATGGATACAAAAATTCCTCTGATGTATGTGCTTTCTTTCCAGAATAGAAGTATAACAGACTCAGTTCATAGAATTAATAATAGACGACAATTATTGAACCCAACTTAGATATTCATAATCACTCAGGGTGGATGACTATACAAAATTCCTGATCAATCAAGTAGCACCCTTCCATATGCTTAAGATGGCAATCAGACTCGGGGCAATATAGATCCAGCTCAGAACCCGTATGTTGTAGGAATAATAATTCAATTCAAGTACCTATATAATGCAGAAAAGAATAGCATAAGTAACATTGGACGTTGAATACTTGAATAGCAACTGAATATAGAATTTCATTCAGTGTCTAGTTTATATTTAAATCATTACACAATTTTTTTCTGAACAAACGACTATAACTTTAAAATAAGGAAGAGGCTTAATAGAAAGTGGTTGAATGCTCACAATCCATTTCCAATTCCGATAAATGGGTGGTAAAGAAACCAAGTTAAAAGGAAAAGAATCTAGAAAATGACACAAATTAATGAAGGCGAGACTAAGCACTATATTTTCATGGAGCATTTGCAGAAAGTTGAGGCAAATTCATTAATAGATAGGAAAGGAATTAATGAACTGAGTCATTTGAATGAAAATGCAAAAGTCATGTGAGGCGGCTAGTTGAGATTACATCACGTCAACAAAATAATACATGTCAGTTGGTGGATCAAAGGACGGTTCAGACATGGAACTGGATTTGCCCTTGCTTGCCCTTGGGCTCCATGGGAAGAACAAAAAGAAACAAAGACGTTCGGGGAGGTAATAAAGGATCACTTGTAACTGTAAGCATCAAGAACATGTTAACATAATAAATTTGATTCTCATAGCAATAACTGAAGTGAAGAAAGAGAAATCATAATTAATAGAGTACTGGTGGTGGTGGGTAGGAAAAAGTGAATCTGAAACTAAATATGGTGGTTTATTTCTAATTCTGAGAAACCACAATGAAAATCTAAGATTAAAAAAGTAAGGAGATGAAGAGAAAGCTTACAGTGCAGAGAGAGAATAATGAACATTGAATATTGACGAATGGATCTAGTGGAGTTGAAGTTGAAGACGAAGACGAAGACGAAGAACCAAACCCAACCCTAATGAGGTGTTGCGTTGCGTTGCGTTGGTGACAGCCTGTCTCCAGCACTGCCACCCTTTCTTTCTTTTTCTTTTTTCTATTTGTCTCTGTCTATATCTCACTCACTCGCTCAACTCAGACCAATATCCATTCCACAAACCTACACACTTTATTTTTATATTTTTAATATTTTAATTAATTTATCTATTCATATTCAATATTGTTAAAATCGAGATTTTACGTAAAATTAAAAGGGGTTAAAAAATCGTAAAATATAAAATCATAATGTAAAAAAAACATAAAAAATTATAAAAATATAAAAGTGTTTGGAATATTAGTAAAATTATTTTGATGAAAAAAAATCATAAAATAATAAAATTATAGTGATAAATCGAGATTTTAACAATCATATTCATAACCAATATAATTTGTGACGATATCTAGATTAAGGCTTAAATGCTTCTCACAAATAGAATTCAACACCTATTTTTACCCCACTTGTTGTCACACGCTTTATTTTAACGGTGTCTGATACGAGTATTTTGTTTGGAACGATGGAAAAGTAGAATGAAAAATATTTTTTTGATCATGTTTGATATAAGGAAATTTAAAAAAATTCCAGCAAAATTATTTCTCCATCATTCCTATTTGTAGTTATACACTTCAAAAAAAAATATCACCCCATCCATGGTAATTTTTTTTTTCCATAAACTCATAATCTTATTTTAACTTTTTAGACAAAAATGTCTTGTTTTTTATGAGCTCAGAATCTCATTTCAAAATAATGGATACTTTGATAATTTCAATTCAGATTTCCATCAATATTTTACCCAATTTTTCCGAAATTTTTTTGACCTATCAAATATTTTTTCGTAACTTATATGAGAATTAATAATTAATTAATGAGTTTGATTAACAGAAATTATAACCGTTGATTAACGGAAGTCAACTGTTAAGATTTAATGTCAAATTTCAAAATTTGACACCGGTATCAAATGGTACTACCCCTCTCTCTATATATATATATAAAATGGTCATACCAAAAGCAACTCATAAATACTAACTCACATGACGAGGAAGCAGTTAAAATGTCTTAAATGGTTCAAGTTGTGGAAAACATTTGTGCCCTAATACTCTCCCGATCATAGATTAGTTTAATATTTAAAAAATAAAATAAAATAATACTATGTGCAAGTTACATGTGATTGAGTCCTGTTATGGCAATTGTTTATGATTAATTTATTAGAAATATTATTGTGAATCTTATCAGTAATGGATTCCCTTTGCTTGAACAGAAAGATATATTAATTAATGTGCTTACTTAATTTGATATCACGTTATGAATCAATGCTCTTAAAAATGTAAGTTATTAAGTGAATGTAATAATTTTTACATTTATATTTTTAACATATATGCACTTGGCACAAATATAAGAAATATGAGACGAAAATGTCATTGTATTTGTAGGAGCACTTGAAAGGGCTTGTATTTATAAACTAACTTTTCAAACTGTCATAGTTGAAATGTTATTAGATCTGTTGTGAAAATAGCTCCGGTCATGATAACAAAGTTGAGAATTTCCAAGAAGAAATATGAATCACCGATGATGCAAAATTCCCTAGCCACAATAGTGATAGAAGTGAACATAACAATTGCGATGAAAATGTTGAGTAAGAAGGTCATTCTATAACATTCCTAAGAATGCTAGCAATCGTATTGAAAAAGATGATGTGTTTTTCACAAAAAAATATAATAATAATTAAGAATTGATGCATATAATTTATTTATTATTAGAAGAAAAAACAAGCAGAGAGAGTGCTTGACAATGACAATGGAATTGTCGTGGTGGGAATAAGGTGGTAATTTAAGTTTAAGAGTAGTTTTGATGACATAAATACTTGTGATCCATGTAAAACCACAATAATAAAAATAATAATAATATATAAATAAAGGATTTTGTAAATGCACTATAACAGAAAAATCGATATGTCACGAGGGCACTATTTTGAGGGTGACTCATCAGGTAATCATTGTACACAGGGTGCACAAATTAATAAATTTTAATTTTCCTCATGGTATGATGTTGAATTGATAGACTGACTTAGAGTCTTTGCGATTGAATTTTATACTCTACAACTAAGTAGAACAATAAGAAATGTACGAGAAAACATACTTTAATTATGCATGGATTTATGCAGGCCTCGATAGGCAATAAGATACAAATATAACATGATGTAAATGAAGTACATGTTCCTTACACATATGTTTGCATGAGATTGCTTGGTGTATGTGAATATGCCTTGTTAACGCATGAGAGGTAAGATGCCTTATGCTAAAGCATAATTTGTGATTGTGCTTTATTCTAGAAATATTAGAGATGATGTCTTGTGCGTGTGAGTGAATTCCATTGACCCAAATTTGGCACGTGTGAGCAGACTCATAGAGGTACAAGTTAGTGTGTAATTTCCAATAATGGAAACTAAAAATAATGGGAAGACTCATAGAAACTTCAAGGAAAGCTAAATATTAAGTGGGATTTCCAATAACAGAATTAGTGTGTAACATCTGGACTGGATGGCAATATGCCACGTGTGAACGAATATGTGCAAGATATATGCATGTACTGTTAATTATGTGAGTTGAGTGATCTCCATGACTTTAGGTTAATATGCAAAATATTAATCTATTGCATGTGAGCACCTTTGATACTAAGTTAGTAATATATGTTAAGGACTGCTGCAACTTGTTGATGTTAATTCATCCTTTACTTGACAACTAATTTTGTAGGCGCTACGTGGGTTGAGGTATGTTATTGTGTGGAATTAATTCACCTTTTTTTTGAACGGTTAATTTTGCAGGTGTTATGTGAACTAAGGTACAGTATTGTGTGGTTGATATCTTAATCGTATGTATCGAATGAAATGAACATGATTTTGTATTACAAAAAAAATTACGGTATTGTTTTAAGAGTAATGACTTATTGAAGTCAGTGGCGGACCCAGAAATTTGTTTTAAAGAAAATTTTAAATGTATTAAAAAATATATAAACAAGAAAAGAAAAGAAAAACCATAAATTTCATATTTTTATTAGAAATTTTTTCAATAATAATAAAATTAACATATATTTCTTGAACGTTATATATAAGTTTTTTTAAAATATAAAAAATATTTGCGTAATAAAAAACGCAATATAAATTTTAAAACAGAGATTTAATCAGTTAATATCATATGAGCTTCTCAAATAAAAAATTGAAAGAAGTTACAGAAACTAAAAAGCTTTAGCGGTGGCCATCTATTAACTCACTCTTTTTAAGTTTTTTTTTTTTTAAGTTTACAAGCAAAACTGAGGGATGGAAGCACCAAAAGCTCAACTTTTCTTTGATTTGAGCTGTATACCAAGTAGAACAAGTCCAACCATAGTAAATGCAGACAAGATCGTGGAGCTGTAGAAAAGAGCAAGTAATGCTCCCCTTAAACAAGTTGAATTGATGTGAGTGAAAAGTTATTCCAAAGCACCTTAGCAAGCTGCAAAGCATTATCATTTGCATACTCCAAAGAACTCTCAGCAATAGATGAACAATCCAAAGAGGAAACTAGGCTGCTGAAGGTCTGTAATTAATCTGTCTCTGGTTATGGGAAGTTTCCTGTAATAAGAAACTAAAACCTTGAAACTGCAAAATAAAGCGCGATGCCTCTGCTCCTGATCCCTCTGTGAAAGTGCGCGAAAAGGAGGCGAGGATCATGCGACAGTTCAAGGAAGAGATTGCAATGATGCGTCCCATGCACGCGTCTATTGTCGGTGATCCTAGCGATTTTACGATTCAAAATCATCCACCCCTTTGAGAAAAAAAATCCTCAAAATTTTGTGTCTGCATGTGCAGACACAGGCAACAATGTTGGTCCGCCTTTGATTGAAGTTATAAGTTAAGACACGACTAGAGTATTGGAATATGACCTAAACTCACCCATATTAATGTGTGAAGTAAATTTCGTAGGTTATGTCAGCTCTGCTGATGGAGTTGCAGTTGACCCTAGTGAAATAGAGACAATCGTGGATTAGGAATGACTCAAAAATGTCTAAAAAATCAGGAGTTGGAAAATTGTTGTAGTGTCTCGTATGCGGATGTGGGACGGGTGTTGACACAAGGTTGTGAAAAGGAGGGATAGAGAACTGTTCATCGGAGTCACTGCAACTTCAAGATGCTAGTATAAAAAATGTGTGCAAGCTAGTATATGAGTATATGCTTACCCCCATTGGGTATTGAGAGAAATATGATTTTTCCTCTAATGTTTAGCTTCATGGTGTAAGGTTCTCGGGTTGCTACGGAGGATGAGTGAGGAAGAAGAAGAATGAGTGCCTTGCACCCGCTTAGTCGAACAAGGAAGAAGAAGAGATAAAAAGAGTTTTTGGGGAAAGAGAGGAGATTTCCACATAAAAGAAAGAAAGAAATAGGAAAGTGAATGGGGAGAGATAATGTGTTAGTTTTTTTAGAAATATCTTGCCTAGGTAGTGACCCATTTGGCCCTTTACTCATCATGTTATATAATTACTCACTTAATTCCCTTAACTTATGGTTTTCAGGCTAATTGGATTTAGATTAAGTGTATTATCCATAATTAAATTTAAGGGTCTTGAGAAATTTTGCATAATTTTATTTTTGTCTCAAAACTTTTAATATTATATTTTTGGCCCGAATTTAGAGCTTAACTCAAAATTTAAAATTTTCATCTAATTAATCATTTTTAATTACTAATTAATTCGGATTATTATATTTCACATAAGGTAATTAATGTGTAAAGTATCCCATAATTAACAGATGTTTTTATAGTTTTTTTTTTTTTTAACTTTTAAGATGAAAATTACATAAATAACTTTAAATTAATAAATAAAAGTGAAGTAAATATATAATTGTATAATGTTCTAATTCGAATGAATTATTTTTGAATTTATAAATTGACATGACACGACATTTTTAAATTGACACAAACACAAATATTTTTGGCACAAACATGAAAGCTGCATATTGTGTTTTATTTACACTATATAATTGATGTACAATTTGCGTACATTATCATCAAATTAATATTACAGGTTTTAACGGTTAGATTTATTAAATTAACATTTTTAAAAAAAATTATTGAAAAAAAAGAAGAAGCTAATAAGGATGCAAATGCAATGTCCAAGACTTACATTTGAAGCAAATTAATGTTTAATATAGAATGAAAAACATAGAAATGGATATTGCGAATGAGATTAACTAGTAATTATTAATTAGTTAATGAAAAAGAAAGTCGGGTGGAAGTGGTCCGACCCGGTGAGTTAGAAAACCCTAGATAAGATAGGCTTTGTGTTGGATCTGATTGCACTGACAGTCACAATACTCTGTGCTGTGCTGTGCTGTGCTGTGTCGTGTCTTTCAATTGTTTTGAGTTTGCTTTGAATGAGCAGGTTCTGTTCAGATCTTAAACATCAGCTCCCACCTTTGTTTTCTCTTTCAAGCCATGGCGCTGGTGAGCCTGACTCACACTACACCAATCTGCATCTTTTATATTTATATTTATATTTGTATTTATATTCATATTCATATTTAGATGGAAGCTGCACTTACTAGTTTAGTTACTATTGGGTGTTCTAGTTCTAATTAATTAATTATCTTGTAGATCCTTCATGCAGGGAAATCAAACAAAAATGCTTACAAGACACTCATTGCAGCGGAGTATGCTGGTGTGCTTGTTGAATTTGCCCCAAATTTTGAGATGGGTGTCTCTAATAAAACCCCTGAATTTCTCAAGATGAATCCTATTGGCAAGGTATCATATATGTCTGCACTCTTGGAAACTTGACTTTGATTTGACCTTATATTTACCTAATTATTCTTCCAGATTCCTGTCTTGGAAACACCAGATGGTCCAATATTCGAGAGCAATGCCATTGCTCGATATGGTAAGTAATATTATGTATAGGATGTCTCTTTGTCTTATTTAGCTTTTCGAAACCACAAGACCATGATTTGGGGGTTTACATAAGCTAATTCAATCATGTTAATATACAATTATCCTCATGCATTGGATATAATACAGTTTATGTGGATTATTGTGAATTTTATTTGTTGGGGTTGCTGGTTTGCTGCAGTTACTCGATTGAAGGGTGACAACACTCTGTATGGATCTTCTTTGATTGATTATGTAAGTCTATTTTCCTCTTCAAATTCTCATGAATGTTTATTCTTGGGGTATTCATGTTCTATGTATGTGACTTCTAGAAAAGGCTGATTTGTTTTGCTATTATCTTTTGTACTCATATTTTTTATGTTTTGATGTTTCAGGCCCACATTGAACAATGGATTGATTTTTCATCATTGGAGATTGATGCTAATCTTATTAAGTGGTACAGCCCAAGAATGGGACGAGCACCATACCTTCCTCCAGTAAGTCGTGTTCAAAGAATTTTTTTGCTAAAGTTTGTAATTTGGAGAATTGGTGGGACGACTTCACGTTGACCCTCCATGCAAAATGCCAGTTAGTTTAGTTCTTTTATCCTGTTGCAAATATATAATAACATGTGTTAATTGTCGATGGTAACACATCAAGGATAATGGAGAGTTTTGCTGCAACTGAATGGTATTATGTATTGAATAGTGGATATGTGTACAATTCGTCAGGTCACAGTTTGTGTTATCCTTGATGTCCATGTAATGTATTGCCGAGATATTCTAGTCTGATCTTAATTTTGTGTCTGAATGAAGGCCGAGGAGACCGCAATTGCTGCACTGAAGAGAGCTTTGGGTGCTTTGAACACTTATCTTGCCTCCAATACTTACTTGGTTGGGCATTCCGTGACCCTGGCTGACATCATAATGACATGCAATTTGTATTTTGGTTTCACTAATCTCTTAGTCAAGAGCTTCACATCAGAGTTTCCTCATGTTGAGAGATACTTTTGGACCTTGGTCAATCAGCCAAACTTCCGAAAGATATTAGGTCAGGTCAAGCAGACTGAAGCTATTCCACCTGTTCAATCTGCAAAGAAGCCTTCCCAGCCAAAAGAATCTAAACCCAAGGTAAAGGATGAACCAAAGAAAGAGGCCAACCAAGAGCCAGAAAAGCCCAAAGAAGAAGCAGAAGAAGAGGAAGCACCCAAGCCCAAACCAAAGAATCCTCTTGATCTTCTTCCTCCAAGTAAGATGATACTGGATGAGTGGAAAAGACTCTACTCAAACACTAAAACCAACTTCCGGGAGGTTGCAATCAAAGGTATTGTTATTGTATCCCCTCCGGTGTCATTGTTTCAAAATGTATGTAAGTTAGGGTTATGATTGTAGCTTATATCCATTACAAAATGTGTGGTTATGAATATTCTTGCAAAGAATGTCAAGATTTTTTAAATGGCATGCAGAGGTAAGATCATTTTAAATCCTCCTTTTATCTTGCAGGATTCTGGGACATGTATGATCCTGAAGGATACTCTCTCTGGTTCTGTGATTACAAATACAATGATGAGAACACTGTATCCTTTGTTACATTGAACAAGGTTGGTGGATTTCTTCAGCGGATGGATTTGGCCCGCAAGTATGCATTTGGAAAGATGCTTGTGATTGGATCAGAGCCACCATTTAAGGTGAAGGGGTTGTGGCTTTTCCGCGGGCAAGAAGTCCCACAATTCGTGATTGATGAATGCTATGACATGGAGCTCTACGAGTGGACTAAGGTTGACATCTCTGATGAAGCTCAGAAGGAGCGTGTCAATCAGATGATTGAAGATTTTGAGCCTTTTGAGGGAGAGCCTCTTTTGGATGCTAAGTGCTTTAAGTGAAAATTTATTCATCGAAAGGGTATGCTTTTATCACGTGTCTTCGTTTTTGGTAGAGTTTGGTTTGTTTCTTATTACAGTTACAGTTGAGTGAAGTATTAGCCGTACTTGATTTGAGCAAAACTTTTAAACTTAAGAATGCTTGATTTTTTTACCTTAAATTTTCATTATAGCAAGTCTAGTATACAAGTGCTGTATTTTATGTTGGAAGTAAGCATGAATGACATTACATGGACTCATTTTTTTTTCTCATCCCCGGTTGGAAGTGCTGTATTTGATTAAAAGTGGCCAGATGCCGGAAATAGAGATTCCCAAGTGTTCCTTTGCTGTTTCCGCGTTTGAATGTAGGTCGTCTTTTAACAGTTAAGTGTGAACTTGAAAATTTATAAGCCGCACCAAAGTATGTAGGTATTAGTGGCATTTAAAGATAGACATATACAAGACATAGTTTTGTTTATCATTAATTGTAACTAATGTAAAATGTTTATGCCGAATTTTTATAGGGCAATGCTTTTCTCATGTTAATGCATTGCCTCATGCACCCACCCATTGAAATTTGAGCCTTTATTAGTATACTTGAAAATGGTTTATCATTTTATTCCAAATTGTAAATAATGTATATAAGACAGTTGATTATAAGTAAACGAGTTTGTGTTAAAAAATAAAAGATTCTTTCACAATACAGCAGTGGAAAGCACGGCATCCAAGTGTTGCGTTGAGTTGGCTTGAAATATTGAGACATAAATTGGTTGAAGATGGCTTGGATTAGAGAGAAAAGAAAGGATTGGTGTCACAGTTCTATGGTGTCCTATTTACTTCTTGTTGCTGGTTGGAAGAATTGTGGATGTACTAGCCTCGTCTTATAAGTTGACTGAGTAAGGGCATATTCAGGTTTCGGGTACAGTTATTATTTTCAGTATAATTGTAAATATAAATCCACGTAAGTGTATTTTGCCCGTTTCCTTAGATCCTATATATACAATCCAATGTTAGCTGTGTGTAAAATAACGAGTGCCTGGGTAAATTTTGGAATACCTCTACTCTGTACTGTGAAGGAACTCTCTCTCTCTACAAGGATGAAGTTGCACGCTCGCCAGCCTGCGATTTGTTCAGCCTTTTGATCGACAGTGAAGTTTCTTGTGGAGTTCAGATTATATGACTGAAAATGGAAAATACATTAAAGGGGACTAAATAAGTTCAAGATTACAAATTAGCTCAAACACTTACTCAATCTATACATGATCAGGATTTGAGAGAGGAAGTTCAGCTAACTCATGAAGCACGTTACTAGACCACCTTGCGTTCAACCATAGTCGTTTTTGCCTAAATTTTGATTTTGTTATTATTATAGGTATGAAATAATAGTTTTATAATAATAATAATATATTATTAATTCTATTAATTTTCCCTTTCGTCAAAAAAACTTGTAATAGTTAATTCTTTTTTTTTTTGGTAATCTATAATAGTTAATGGGGAGAGTTCATTTGACTTCAGAGTAAGATTTAAAAGTCTTACTCTTCATAAGATTTAAAAGTCTTACTCCTCATCTCAGCTCTTGATTTTCGTTCGTCCAACGATTATAATTTAATAAGTTACAACAATTAATTAATTATTAATTTCAAATAAATGATAACCGTTAGATGAACGAAAATCAAGTACTGAGATGAGGAGTAAGACTTTTAAATCTTATTCTGGAATTAAATGATCCCTCCCCATAGTTAATTCCTTTTATTAGTCCTAATAATATTTATAATTTTGATATTTTATTTTTCCTCTATCGTAATTTTTCTTGGGTCCGTCACTACTAAACAAGAACTTCTATTAGAAGATAAAAAAAAAAGAAAAATCATTAACATGAGTTTATAAATAAAATTCAGGTTTTCATTTTCTTGCCAAAGTCAAATGCTCTTCATTTATTTTCATTATTTGTGAAGATTGAGGTAAGTGCAAAATAAAATAAAATATTATTGATAATATTAGTATTATTTTTAAATAAGTACAGTGCAATTGAAAAGTTTCAACTTAATTAGAAACTAATAAATTGGGCATGGTGGGAGATGTACGTTCCAGTTCCAGAAGTTAATGGAAAGATTGATGTCTTGATGATGTGAGGTTTGTGTTTCCTCCATAGGAAAAGACAAAGAGGGGTTGTTTTTACAACTTTGATACATGTGTTATGAAAGAATAACTACTGGTTTCAATTGAAGTAGTCCAATATTTTTAAAGCGAAGAGGATATTCCAACAGACGAACTTTGTAGTGACGTGGCTATTGTAACTACTACAAACTCAGAACAGAGAGAGAGAGAGAGAGAGAGAGGTGTTTCAAGTTTAAAGTTTAAAGTGCAAACAAATAACGAACCATTCATTTGGTGGCATGATGACAGTTGTTGGTTTGTATCCTAATCTTGTGAGATATCGAAATCCTAATCCTAGGAAATCCGTTGTGGCACGAAACACGGTTTCCAAGGTTGAAGCTGATGTTGTTGTGATAGGGAGTGGTATAGGTGGACTGTGTTGTGGAGCACTGTTAGCACGATACAAGGAAGATGTGCTAGTTCTGGAAAGCCATGATGTAGCTGGTGGAGCTGCTCATTCTTTTGATATCAAAGGCTACAAGTTTGATTCTGGGCCATCATTATTCTCTGGCTTGCAATCAAGGGGTCCTCAGGCTAATCCTCTCGCACAGGTAAGGTAATTAATTCCTTTTTTTTTTATTATTATTATTATTATTAACAGTAACAGTGTCTAGTGGTGCTAATATGCTATTGCTAATCCTCTCACTGAATATATGGTTTGAGGTTCTGGATGTGCTGGGCGAGTCTCTCCCATGTGCCACCTATGATTCATGGATGGTCTACATACCTGAAGGAGAATTCTTGTCACGCATAGGACCTACGGAATTTTTCAAGGTGGAATTAGGAACTTCATTTTTTTTTTTTTTTTTATGTCATTCTTGCTGCTGAGCTTGAGCTTTAACTTGTGCTTGAATAATTATTTGCAGGACCTTGACAAGTATGCGGGTTCAAATGCTGTACAAGAATGGCAAAAACTTTTAGTGAGTTCTCTCAGTATTCATCTATTCATTATTGCTTTTGCTTTCGTCATCTCTTATATGGTGGAAAACTGTAATTTCTTTCACAGGATGCTGTACTTCCATTGTCTACAGCTGCAATGGCTCTTCCCCCTCTATCTATTAGAGGAGATTTGGGTGTTCTTTCCACAGCTGCAGCTAGATATGCCCCTTCTCTCTTAAAATCCTTTATGCAAATGGGACCTCGGGGTGCTCTTGCGGCTACAAAACTTCTCAGACCTTTCTCGGAAATACTTGATGATTTGCAACTCAAAGACCCTTTTATACGGAATTGGATTGACCTACTCTCATTCTTGCTTGCTGGGGTGAAAACTAATGGTGTACTCTCAGCAGAGATGGTAACTACGTATAATGAGACAATTTGAATTTACATAAATTTATTCAGATATTAATTAAATCGGTAATTATATATGCTCCTTTCAAGAGTTTTGCTCCGTAGCATTTGTTATGCCCTAATCCATCCATATATAAGCTCTCAATTTTAATTTCTAAATAGAATAACAAATCTTTTCCCCCAACTTTTTTCAGGTTTACATGTTTGCAGAATGGTACAAACCAGGATGCTGTCTTGAGTACCCCCTTGACGGAAGTGCAGGTATTGTTGATGCTCTTGTACGAGGATTAGAGAAATTTGGTGGACGGATTTCTCTTCAAAGTCATGTGGAAAAGATTGTTGTTGAAAATGACAGAGCCATTGGTGTCAAGCTGAGAAGTGGTCAAGTGAGTACTGATCGAGTAGTACTAGTATTAGTATATTTTGATTCATTAGAAAAGGCACAAAGATCAATTTCAATTAATTGATAGAGTTGAATATTCATTATGTATTCTATATGTTCTGCACTGCAGTTCATACGCGCTAAAAAGGCTGTTGTCAGCAATGCATCGATGTGGAACACTTTAAAATTGCTACCTAAAGAAGTTGTTCCAAAGTCTTACTCGGATAGGATTAACTCGACTCCTCAATGTGAATCATTCATGCATCTCCATTTGGGATTTGATGCTGAGGTTTGCTGGTTTTATTTTGTTTATAATGTCTTTCTCTTGAATTGAAGCTATATATGGATAACATTTTTCCCAATATCTCATTGACCAGGGTATACGAGATGATCTGGGAATTCATCACATAGTTGTAAATGACTGGGAAAGAGGGGTTGATGCTGACCAGAATGTTGTGCTGATATCAGTTCCTAGTGTACTTAGTCCTAATGTGGCAC
Organism: Gastrolobium bilobum; assembly: GCF_033153095.1. NCBI lineage: Eukaryota > Viridiplantae > Streptophyta > Magnoliopsida > Fabales > Fabaceae > Gastrolobium > Gastrolobium bilobum. Next base: position 202,277 of record NW_026897469.1, on the reverse strand, counting down.
CACCTGGGAAACATGTGTTACATGCTTATATGCCAGGAACTGAACCGTTTGAGTTGTGGGAAGGACTTGATCGTAGGAGTGCTGAATACATAAATCTGAAAGCCGAAAGATCAGAGGTAATGTGGAAAGCTGTGGAGAGAGCACTGGGCCCAAGTTTCAGGAGGGAGAAATGTGAAGTGAAGTTGGTTGGAAGTCCAAGAACACATGAAAGGTTCCTACGGAGGAACAGAGGAACATATGGGCCTGCCGTGCAAGCTGGGAAAGATTCATTTCCTGGACATTCAACCCCCATCCCACACCTTTATTGTTGTGGAGACTCCACCTTTCCTGGCATTGGAGTCCCTGCAGTTGCTGCCAGTGGTGCTATTGTAGCTAATTCATTAGTTTCAGTCACTCAACATTCCCACCTGCTTGATGCAATTGGAATATGAAAAAGCCACAACGTAACTGTGTTTCTCTTATTTTATTATTATGTAAAAATTCTAAAAATAAAAGTTTAAGAATGATATATAAAAGAAACATTGTCTTGTTTTATTATTCCTTGGGATAAATTTTAAATCTCCGTTTTTTAGCAGTTTTGGTTTTTTAGTTTCTTGTGTTAGTTATAATATTAATTAGTCAGTTATGTCAGTTAGAATATTAATGAGTTAGTTATGTCAGTTATAAAGTAATGAGGGTATTATGTGTGGAGTTATGTTGGTCAGTTTTATAGCTTATAAATAACATTTGATAGTTTGTATGAAATGTAGATAAAGAGATCAAGAGAAAAAGAGCAAGAAAGCAAGAATAGAAAAGAAATTTTTTTTTGTAGATACACAAGTATGGTTGTCTCTTGCATCTGTGTGGATATTCAATTCTAACAAATTGGTATCAGAGCTATGGAGGGTGTGAGTAATATGACGTTGCCTAAATTGACAAAAGGGAATTACGAGAATTGGAGTATCCAGATGAAGGCTCTTCTCGGTTCCCAGGAAGCTTGGGAGGTCGTCCAGGAAGGCTTTGCAGAACCAGCGACCACCGCAGGATACACGGCGGCCCAAACTAGAACGTTGAAAGAGACACGTGCAAAGGACAAGGCGGCGTTGTTCATGCTCTTCCGAGCTGTGAGTCCGACTTTGAAAAGATAGCGAATGCGGAGACCTCAAAGGAAGCGTGGGACATTCTGGCAAATGTCTATAGAGGAGCCAACCGAGTTAAGCAAGTTCGGCTTCAAACCCTTCGTGCTGAGTTGGAGGGAATGAAGATGAAGGACACATAAGGAGTATCCGAGTTCATTACTCGTGTTCAAACCATTGTGAATCAATTGAAACGAAATAGAGAAGATGTAGCAGACACCAGAGTGGTGGAGAAGATCTTGAGATCTTTGACCGACAGCTTTGAGAACGTGGTATGTGCTATAGAAGAATCCAAAGATCTAGCTACGCTCACCATTGATGAGCTAGCCGGTTCTCTTGAAGCGCATGAGCAACGGAAGAAGAAGAAGGAGAATAGATTTGACAACAGAAAGTTCTTCATAGATATACTTGTGTGGTTGTCACTTACATCTGTGTGTAGATACCAAATTCTAACAAATTGGTATCAGAGCTTGGGCTATGGAGGAAAAGAACGAGATGGAAGTGCCACTCTTTCATGGAGATAAGGATGGAGCATTAGATTGGCTTCTCTGTTTGAAGGAACATTTTCGGAAAGAAAAGAACTGGACGGAGAACAAATGGCAGGTAGCCATGAGAAGACTCAGAGGAAGCGCAATCAAATGGTTCCGTACATGGAACTGCCGCGATTTTAATAACATGTGGAAGAATTTTCAAATAGCCTTTATAGCGAAATATCTACCTGGACTTTTTGATCTGATTAATGAAGAAGATGAAATCTTCAATGATGATGATGAAGATGAGGAGAATCTTGCGGATGAAGAAGAGACCGAGATGGCGGAGTCCGAGGTTGCCAACGACAATGTATCCGCGGAGAAGATCGACGCGTTGGAGCGTGAGAGAGATGAATCAGAGAAAAAGACCATGACTGCGGCTATGGGAGCCGAGATCGAAGACGCTGAGAGCAGCGAGTCAATTCAGAAGACGGATAGAGAGGATAAGGAAGAAGACAAGATGTCGAAGGAGCTTGAGAAGCCAGCAAAGGAACAAGAAGCGTGGAATCCGAGATGCTTGATGGAGACTGGCTTGGAGAAGACTGCGAATCCGAGTCTCATGTTGATAAACGGGATGGGGGAGATCCCGGCTAAATCACCGAGTTCATGTTTTGGAAGAGACTTCGACCCCGGCGTGACTTCGACCCCGGATGGTCCGAGATGCCATTGAGGAGGTGCGAGGAAGACAACAACGAAGGAGCCGAGAACGGCGAAAAAATGGAAGGTGCATTTGAAGAAAATGATGTGGTCTTGAAGAGAAAAAGAGGTTTTGTTGACAATACCAATGATGCAGAAATTGGGATTGGACGAGGAAATAAAATTGTGAAAGCAACTGATGAAGTGGCGAATGAAACTGAGAAGAATTTGGGCGACGAGAAACTTGCAGGTGAAGAAGATGCAGCGAATGGAAACAAGGAAAGTATCAAACTGAAAATATCAAATTGAAGAAGTCACCGGATTATATGTTCAGAAAAATAATTGCAGGGGAGATATTTTTTTGAGTTAATTAAGTTGGAAGGTGTTAGATGTTTTTTGTCAGTGATAAAGATTGAAGAAAACAGGCGCGATCAGAAAGTTGAAGAAAAGCAGAAGCAACTCGAAGAAAGAAAGAAGAATTTAAAATTTATGGGGGAGTTTTGTTGGGATAAATTTTAAATGTCCGTTTTTTAGCAGTTTTGGTTTTTTAGTTTCTTGTGTCAGTTAGAATATTAATTAGTCAGTAATGTCAGTTAGAATATTAATGAGTCAGTTATGTCAGTTATAAAGTAATGAGGGTGTTATGTGTGGAGTTATGTTGGTCAGTTTTATAGCTTATAAATAGCCTTTGATAGTTTGTATGAAATGTAGATAAAGAGATCAAGAGAAAAAGAAAAAGAGCAAGGAAACAAAAATAAAAAAGAATTTTTTTTTTTGTAGATACACAAATATGGTTGTCTCTTGCATCTGTGTGGATATTCAATTATAACATTCCTAACATGAGCTTGTCAGATCGAACTTGATATTGCATTGCACAGAAAAGTCACACGTACGTACGCATGCATTTGTCACCAAAGCATCCATCCACCAACTAAAGTCAAGACATGTATTTGGGATCCATCGAAAGCCCGCTCCACGACATCAATTCTATGCGTTATTTTCAATCCGCTTTGTCTTTAGTATTTACCACCTTCTACAGCCCCACAACCACAGAGATATATAACCTCCCATTTTAGCCTCAATACTTACCCAGAAAACATATCACCTCTCTTCGCAGGTAAACATTTCCGTTCTTTTTCTTTTTTAATTTGTTGGGATTTTAAGCCTTATTAATTATATCAACCAATCTTTTATTTCAACTATGACATATGCAATAAAACTAAACTTCAACTCAGTAGTAGCTAATGAATGTTGTTCTAGTGACGTCATTGATTTTTTGTTATGGCCGGAAAATAATGAAGCCATCATGTCAAGCGTCGTCTCAGCTTTGGTAAACAAGTTGATGAATGAGGAAGACTCTAACCCAAATGGTGAATTTAGTGATGGTGAGAAAGGAACCTTGAATTCGAAAAAGAGATCCATAAATGACATGTCTCAATCTATTTGCCTTTTCAAGAAATACCTGCTCACTAGGGGTCGAAGTAACATCAGAAGAGCAGACAGACAAGAATGTGAACCCTCGTTTCAAAGAGAAGCTTCTTCCTTAGAGCAAAAGCTCCTTCCACAAATGAGGTAATTAACATATACATCAACACAAATTTATGATCGTCTTTTTAACTTGTTTAAAATTTATTTTCCATAATCAATTTGTTATTTATATATATCAAGCTCAAGGTGTGATGGAGTGCCTTCACCTCTGTCAGAAGATAGGTTTTCAACAGCACAGCTTACGATATTTTATGGAGGTGATATAAATGTTTACGATAACATTCCTGTTGACAAGGTTCTAAATTTTCCTCCTCCTTTTCGTTTTCTTTTTTTTGCCTGAACGAATTTGTGTTCCTTGTATTTATTTCTCCTAACTTGGTGTGACTTCACAATTTGCTAGGCTCAAGCTATCATGCTACTAGCTAGCGAGAGCTCATTATCAAATATCGCGGCAACAGAAATTCCAAAAAAGCATATGGAAGCACCATCTTATCGATCTAATGTGACACCGATAAACAAACCCAAAATAGGTATATATATAGGGTCAGGATCATTTTACACCAGTGTAAGTTACACTCTTAATCTCGTCCGTTGATCTCACTTATATCTAAGGGCTCTAATTTTTTAGTAACATGAGCCATTGGATACAAGTGGATCAATGATTAAGATTGAGTGTAAGACTTCTAACTCTTACACCGGTGTAAGAATATCCTGCCCCATATATATATATATATATATATATATATATATATATAGGGAAATAGTAGTATCATGCTGCATAAGACACCTATCTCATGTCATACACCCATAGAATTTTGTATCAATTTTTTCTTTTCTTTTTAAATTGTGAACTCCACATATTTGTGTCATCCACATGAGAGTATTATCTCATGTAACATGAGATTAGTAAACCCTATATATATATAGGGATATGATCAACTTACACCAGTGTAAGAATAATAAATCTTACACCAAATCTTAACCGTTGATTTCCGTGCATCTAACAGTTGAGATTTATTAGGAATTAAAAATTAATTAATGAGTGAGACCTAATAAATCTTAACCGTTAGATGCAAAAAATCAATGGTTAAATTTGGTGTAAGACTTATTATTCTTACACCGGTGTAGGATGATCCTGCCCCATATATATATATATATATATATATAAGTCAGGATTATTTTACATCAGTGTAAGTTACACTCTCAATCTTATCCGTTGATCCCAGTTATATCTAATGACTCTAATTTTTTAGTAATATGAGCCATTTGATACAAGTGAATCAATTATGTAAGACTTTTAATTCTTACACTGGTGTAAGAATATCTTGCCTATATATATATATATATATATATATATATATCGGGCTCTCTTGAAAATCAAGTCATTTATGAGAATGAACAACCCACTCCCCCCACCCTTTTTTTTTCTTAATTTAAAGTTGCTTGTTTAACTGTCATATAAAAAAATAAGCTTACTTATATTGGTATAATTTCACTTATTTATATCCATAGCTACTAATTATTAAGCTGACACACCAAATATTGGAATTAATAATTTGTGTTAATTTCCAGGGATTCCGATGGCAAGAAGGTATTCTCTCCAATGTTTCCTCAAAAAACGTCGAAACCGGTATATAATACAAATTTAATTAACGCACTAACATTTCGCATTCTTTACATTAAACTGATCTCGTCAATGTATTTCCCTATAAATAGCCATTAATATATTTATATATTTATTTATTGTTGGTTGCTGTGTTTTGCAGGATACTTGAAAAATCACCTTATGCGTCTCCTAGCAATAGCTCAAGTTTAAGGAAAATGGCTGACGTGGCATTAAATGAAGCCCCGTATCCTAGTCATTCAGTTTCTCTTTCGCCTTTTCCTTCACGTTTAGGTTTCTGTTCGTCTCTCAGTTGATATTTGAGAGGGCCGGGAGGCCCTAAACTAAAGTTCCAACATGCAAGGACAAATATGTCTATGTCAATTTTACGGCACAAATAAACTCCTTTTCCGAATTGTTGCAATTAATCATATAGAAATAGAAATAGAAATAGAGATGCAAATATTTTAAATGTTTCGACAAATCAACGAGCAAGGAGCATCCAAGACGTGTCTTCTTGACCATGTCATTTCAGCTTACCAAATCCAATGATAAATTTGGTGATATTCATGTATAAAAAAAAAATTGGTGTATAATTATTGATAAGAGGATGAAATAACAAATTATGCATACATTCTAATATAAACTGTGGAGAAAGAAGAGAACAAAAGAATATTGGAATAAATTCGTGTGTGTAATAGCACAACGAATGTTATATTATATATAGAACTATTGACTAAATATAATATGAAATACATGATGTGGGACTAACTTCCTTATAGCACTTCTACTGTATACATGATGTGGGACTAAGCTGAGGGGAACATTTAATACTCTAGCAGTTAAAATCACATCAACGGTCTCTTAAACGCCGTAATGATGGATTGCCAAAATCTACTGAAAGTGCAAATCTTCTGAAAACGTGGTGTATCTCGCCACAGGTGAAAAAGGATCTAAGTTTAAGTGAAGATGTCCCGCGTGAAAAAATACAAATGAAACATCTCGCTCCTTATATCTGCAGCATAAGCAACAAGCTGGGGGACTTCTGATCTGGGCTCAACATACAAAGTAAGGCCCAAGCAACTTAGGCGACATAGCCTCTAAAGGCAACCTATGTCGCAAAAGAAGTGCCTATCTCGCCTATACTTGATCACCAAGACAATAATGCTTATCCTACAAGAAATCATCATTATGGAAGTCAGTAGCTAATTAGAAGCTCAGACAAGTTGGCCACTTCAAAGGGCAAGTAAATAGGTGACAACTCCAGCTTGCCACCTAACCTATAAATTTGAGGCTTGCTTATTAAGGAATAGCTTGAGAGAGACCACCCTTCTCCACCAATCAACATGAATGCCGCCTAATAAAAAGACGGTGACAAACAAGGTGCTCGATCATTATAAATACGGAGGCCATTAGCCCAGATATGCTATCTCTCTTTGAATAAAAAGAACTCATTAGAGTAAAAACTGATTTGAGCGTCGGATGCCTTTGCAGGTACCCCACATTCGCTCATTAACAATCCAGTGGATCCAGGAAATCTTGTGCCAATCTCACCAACACTTCATCCTATCTTGCAAGACCTTCCAGCCTATCAGCAACCATATTCTCATTCTTCTTCACTTCGTCAACTTCCTACAATCTCAATCGTGTGTGGTTAGATCCAGCCCAATTGGTGTTGGTCTGATTAGTAACATTCAATACTTTTTTCCATTATAATATGGTGGAACAAAATTGCTATCCAAATTATCAAAATGGAATAAATGTACGAAGTTTCTTATAAGTGATAATGAATAAAGTTAGTTTAAGGGAGAATAATGTCCAAACTAAGCCAATTAAATTCCACTAATAGGAGCTATTGACTTATCTTTTTTTTTTTTTAAAGATTCAAAACCCTAACACCACAAGAAAATATTGTAGTCTTTCATCCACATGACTTTAAGAAGAGATTTAGCATCCCAACACAAAATTTATTTGACAAATTCCTTTTATTTAAATTGAAAAATTCTTTTTATTTTGCAAATTGGTTTTTAAAATTTTAAATTGAGGTTTGGAAGTCTAATTGTGCATAGAAAAGGATGGAAACTTAATCCCACGGGACTCCCGATACATCCATTTAAAATGATTACCTTAAATTAATTTTTCAAATTATATAATTTTTAGAAATATTTTCTTTATTCCTAAATGACATATATAATTATTTAGAATGAAATAAAATAAAATTATGAAATTTTATTTTTGCATTGACTGGAAAAATCTCACTCTAACATATCTTTTGGTACAATAAGAAATTCAAAACTACGCCTTTCTTAAGAAAACATGTGTGTTGGTTAATTTAAATATTTTAAAATTATAATCTTAATTTGATAGGTCCATTAAGTTTGGATAATTTGGATCATGAAACTGTTACAACTAAAATGACAAAATAAAATATATGGGATTTACAAGCTGTCCCGGCCATTGATGTAAAAAACTAGTCTAAAAACAATTAACTTCAGAGACCAATTTTGAATAATTATTTTGTGAGTTGCATGACTCCGAGCTATATTGAATCAAATGCCTCATGTTATACTTTGTTGAAACCTCAATATATCTATTTTTCATATTAAATATTATAATTTTTGGTAAAGTCATGCATTCCCAATATTAGAAATGGTAAGGTGTAGAATATGTTTCTTTGACAGTTATCCAATGGAAGGAGTTGGGGACTCTATTGTAGTATTGCTTGATGTTTTAACGGTATTAACCTAAGTTAAACTGTTGAACGGTTAGTGATTATTTTTGTATAGTTGTTTTTTTGTTTTAGCGTTGGGCTTAACAACCATAAAGGTTAACAGATTGGATGCACACAGGATGTTACCCACATCGAATCAACATAAAGCAAGGAAACAAAATAGAGGAATCCAAGACCAGCTTTGGTTTTTCTTCTTTTCTCCTAAAAGCACAAAAAGAAACAAAAGAAAGGATATCTATGGTGGTCGACTGCTGTTGGAAATCGACAACACACAAATCGAAAACGGAAAAGAAAAAGAGAGAGAGTAGACACAGCAATTTACCCTGGTTCACCCAATTTAGGCTACGTCCAGCTTGTCTGTACTATATTCACCTCATCGCCACTCGTTATAAGTCTCTCGGTTTACAAGACAAATATAAATAGGATCACAAAATCCTAACAGCAGCTATTCATGGGCCCAAGCCCAAACTGCTAACAAAATTACAATAAAACAGAGGCCCACAACAGTACCTAGCCTCTACGGGCTTGGGGACGCTGCCCCCCGGACCCCCATCTGGGAGCGGAACCCTAGTTGCCTTTTTGCTGACCCCGATAATTAGGGCCATCATCAGCATGCGAAGTATGAGCCATACCCAACATTCTTCCACTTGGTCAATGCTTCGCATGTTTCTTCAATCCCGATGCAGCTGTACACCATTCAAACTTCTCTAAAGTCACTGCCTTGGTCAGAAAACCAGCATTGTTGACCTTTGTGTCAACCTTCTCCAGCAATACAACTTTGTCTTCAATCTTCTCTATGATGAAGTGGTACTGTATGCCGATATGCTTGGTCCTCGCATGGAAACCTGGGTTCTTAGCCAAGAAAATGGCGCTCTGACTGTCACACCCAACGATCATCTCTCCTTGTGCAAAGCCAAGCTCTTTGCACAACCTCCGTAACCAAATAGCTTCCTTAATAGCATGTGTCAAGGCCATGTACTCAGCCTCTGTAGTAGATAAAGCAACAGTGCTCTGCCTCTTACTCATCTAACTGATAGGTCTGCTGAATGACGAAACAACATATCCACTTGTAGACCTTCTACTATCAATGTCACCTCCCCAATCAGCATCCACAAAGCATCTCAGTTCTAACAATGTCTGTCCCCTTGAGCCCTTCACGCCTTCATAGCATAACCCAAGGTCAGACGTACCACGAAGATAGCGGAACACACGCTTCACAGCCTTCCAATGCTCATTTCCTGGCTTGGACATATACCTGCTCAATACTCCCACTGCTTGAGCAATATCAGGTCGAGTACAAATCATGGCATACATCAGACTCCCAACTGCACTAGCATAAGGAACTGACGCCATCTCCTCTTTTTCTTCTTCAGTCTTGGGACACTGGTCAGCCTATAACTTAGAACCAGTAGACATTGGAGTCAACACAGGCTTGCAGTCAGTCATCTTGAATTTCTTCAGAACATCTTCTATATACTTCCGCTGACTTAACCATAATCTTCCTTTGTCACGCTCCCTCTTAATCTGCATACCCAAGATCACATTTGCAGCGCCTAGATCTTTCATTTCAAACTGCTTTTCTAGCAGTCCTTTAACAGTGCTGATCATCTTCAAACTGTTTTCAATGAGTAACATGTCGTCAACATACAAAGTTAGAATAACAAAGTCACCTTCTAACCTTTTCACATAAACACAGTGATCAACATCACAGCGGTCTAAGCCAAGCTTCACCGCATAAGTGTCGAACTTCATGTACCACATCCTCGGGGACTGCTTCAGGCCATACAGAGATTTATTCAGGTTGCAGACTAGCTCCTCTTTGCCTCTTGCAATGAACTCCTCTGGTTGCTTCATGAAAATAACCTCCTCCAAATCACCATGAAGGAAAGCCGTCTTCACATCCAGCTGTTCCACCTCTAGGTCATATGCAGCTACTACAGACAAAATCAGTCTTATGGAATTTAACTTTGCAACAGGTGAAAATACCTCACCATAATCAACCCCTTCTGTCTGTGAATATCCCTTTGCAACCAATCGAGCCTTGTAACGCTCAATCTCCCCATTGGCACCAACTTTCTTCTTGAACACTCACTTCCAACCAATTGCTTTTCGGTCTGCAGGTAGATTCACCAAACTCCAAGTTTGATTTTTAATCAGAGATTTCATCTCTTCTTTCATAGCTTCCTCCCACTGTTTGGCATCCTCCGAGCTCCTAGCTTGCCTTACGGTGCTCGGATCATCACCTGTAATACTAAATGCACAAACATCATCACTAGCACACATAATATAATTTTCAGGTGTATACCTCTCAGATGGTCTTCTTTCCCTCGTGGATCTCCTCAGCACTGGTGCTTCAACCTCAACCTCGGTTTCAGAAAATTCATCCTCTACCTCGTTATATTCAGCAGCTTCAGAATTCAAATTTTCCAATTCAACCTGTGATTTTACTGTATCCTCTTTCAAACCCACATCCAACTCCACTGTTTGTGACTTTTTAGGAGCTTCAGGAAAAATTTGATTCAACTTACATTCCCTAAATACAACGTCTCTGCTGTAAGTTATACTTCTAGTATCCGGATTCCACAACTTATAACCTTTGACGCCATCCTTGTACCCAATAAAGATACACTTTTCAGATTTACTATCAAGCTTGCTTCTTTTCTCCTTGGGTACGTGCATATATGCTTCATAGCCAAACACTCTGACATGAGATACGTCTGGCCTTTTTCCAAACAGTGCTTCATACGGAGTCTTCTCCTTCAAGGCCGATGTAGGAGATTGTTCTTCAAATAACAATCAGTAGCCATTGCCTCTGCCCAAAATTCAGCTGCCAAGTCTGCACCGCTCAGCATACTCCGTGCTTTCTCCATGAGAGATCGATTCAACCTCTCTGCCACCCCATTCTGTTGAGGTGAGTAAGGCGTAGTCTTCTGCCTTATAATTCCATTGCTAGCACAAAACTGGTCAAATTTTGTTGAACAGAACTCCCCTCCATTGTCAGTTCTCAGCACCTTGATCTTTCGATCAAACTGATTTTCCACCAAAGCCTTAAACTCGCGGAACTTATCGAACACTTCATCCTTACTGCGCAGAAAATATAACCACACATGTCTTGAAAAATCATCAGTAAAAGAAACATAATACCTTGATTTTCCATGTGATGCTACAGGAGTGGGGCCAAACATGTCGCTGTGTATCAGGTCCAGAATCCCCTCAGCTCTTCCTCCTATGGAATCAAAAGATACCCGATTTTGCTTCCCTTGCAGGCAATGCTCGCAATATCCAAACCCCATAGAGTAGCTCAGAATTCCATACACCAGCTTCTTTGATGTCAGAGTCTCCAGACCTTTTCCTCCAATATGCCCCAGCCTCCTATGCCACAACATAACAGTGTCTTCCTCCGCCTGTTCTGAAACATAGCTTTCACCACTGAATACTGTGCTACCCAACAATTTCCACAATTCACCATGACGCTCTCCTCTTGTAATAACCAAAGCTCCTCGAGTCAGGTTGCAAGAATACTTGTCTCTACTAAATTTAATACCAGCATCTGCCATACTACCAACGAAGATCAAATTTTTGGTAAGCCCCAGAATATGCATCACAGCCGAAAGATTCTTGACTGTCCCATCACTCATCTTCAGCTTTACCTTCCCACACCCCACAATAGCATGAGTCGTGTCATCTCCCATTCTAACTGTACTTCCAGAATATGATTCATAGGTGCAGAACCACTCCCTATGAGATGTCATATGAAACGATGCTCCAGTGTCAATAATCCAGTCATTACAGTCACTATACTATGACTGTCAAACGCCATGTACAGGTCCCGTGTACTATCATCATCATCCTTCTTTGTACCCGAAGCAGAAGGTTGTGAATCATCCCGCTTCTCAGGACCTACACTTTTACTTCTGCAATTCCTTCTCAGATGTCCAACTTGTTTGCACCTCCAGCACCTCATTTTAGATTTATCAGATTTATCACGAGACTTTGACCGTCCCCTCGATCTTCCTCTGTGACCAGACTTTGATCTGTCACCACTCTTCCCTCTAGCAACTAGAGCATCATTGCTGGTACCATCAGAACCTACCCTTCTCATCTCCTCAGACAATAAGGCAGCAACAACCTTCTCGAACGTCAGTTTATTAACACTAGTACCAATTGACACAATGATGTGCTCCCAAGAGTTGGGCAGTGAACACAACAAGGTGCAAGATTTGTCTTCCTCATCCAGGTTGATGTCTATAGACGAAAGTTGTGCACAAATAGTATTAAATTCATTTAAATGAGCAGAGAAAGAATCACCTTCGCTCATCCGCAGATTGTACAGCCTCCTTCGCAGGAACAACTTGTTCACGAGTGACTTGCTCTGATAGAGACCTCCCAGCTTCGTCCAGAGATCCTTCGCGGTCTTCTTAGAAGTTACGTTCACCATAATGTTATCTGCCAGGCATAACTAGATCAGGCTTCGCGCCTTTCGATCATCTCTGGTCCACGCCTTCAACTCCTTTGACTCGCCTTCACTTGACGTTTCATCACCGACAGGTTTCGTTGGTACCGATGGCTTATCATCTTCGATCACGTGCCACACGTCCCTGTCAACGAGAAGAGCCTCCATCTTCAGCTTCCATAACTCGAACCCTTTTCCTCCGAACTTTTCAACCTCGACCCGTGATTGGCCAGTCGACATCCTCTCCAGATCAATTTCGCAGTTTTCTCTATGCACAGAAAAAACCCAAATCGTGAAACCCTAATCTGTCACAGGAACCCCTGGTCGCAGAACCAAAGCTTTTGATACCAAATGTTGGAAATCGACAATACATAAATCGAAAACTGAAAAGAAAAAGAGAGAGAGAGAGTAGACATAGCTATTTATCCTGGTTCACCCAATTTCGGCTACGTCCAGCTTGTCTGTACTATATTCACCTCACCGCCACTCGTTACAAGTCTCTCGGTTTACAAGGCAAATATAAATAGGATTACAAAACCGTAACAACAGCTATTCATGGACCCAAGCCCAAACTGCTAACAAAATTACAATAAAACAGAGGCCCACAACAGTATGTAGCCTCTACGGGCTTGGGGGCGCTGCCCCCCGGACCCCCACCTGGGAGCGGAACCCAGTTGCCTTTCTGCTGACCCCGATAATTAGGGCCATCATCAGCATGCGAAGTATGAGCCATACCCAACAACTGCTAGGTTAGTCTGGAGAGGACAAATCTCACGTCTATAGAGGCACGATTGATTTACATGGATGACCAGCATTTGTGGAGATTGTGGTTGAATACAACGACGATTTGTAGGGGAGAGATTTTTAGCTCAAGGTGTTTTTACCAGGTAGAATTTGATGATGTAGGTCGGGTCAACAATGGCATGTGGTGGGCGGCGATATGGCAACAATTTTGAATTATGGTTGGGAGGATCATGGATTGAGCAGAGTGAGAAGTGATGAGGTTTTATTAGGGAATATTGGTATTGTTGATTATTGTTTTTGTTTTGTTTTTATAAGAAAATATAGGTAAAGTATGAGTAAATCTTGAAAACAATTGTCTGTATGTGAGGCTACTAGAATGATGACTCGATGGCTAGTGAGATGTTGCGCTTGGGATTAGGGGTGTGCATGGAGCGGTTCATAATCGGTTTTGACAAAATCCGAACCAAACCGAACCAGATTTCTTTTTTAAAACCGATTTTTAATTTTTCAAACCGGTTTTAAATTGGTTTTAATTCAAAACCGGTTTTAAATCAATAGTGGTTATGAACCATAAATCGGTTATAGGTAGTTGGTCAATTATTTTTTTGCAAGAATCTTTATTATTTAATTCTTTTGGACATTTTGAATACTTCTAATTATAAGTCCCCCCCAATCAAGTTAGGAACTTGGATAAATACCCCGTCACGATTACGATTAAAGACAAAAATAGAAAATAAAAAAGAGAGACTATAAACAAGCACAAAAACGATACGATGAAATCCGTATTCACGGGAAAACAAAAACCATAAGAGGAATTTCATCAGTAAACATGTTAGCCAAAACAGATTTAGTTATTAGTTGTTGTAGAGCTGTTTGGTTATAGATAATTATGGATAACCATGGATAACCAATTATTTTTATGGTTTGGTAAATAACCAGTTTATAAAATAAGATGCGGTTTCATGTGAAATCGGTTTTTAAAAATAATCGATTTTTAAAATGTGGAGCAGTTTGGTTATGGATTGGTTTGGTTCTTTTGGACATTTTGAACACCCCTACTTGGGATGTATGGAATGAGATTACTCCTCTACAGTCTCTTATATCTCAACAGTAATTGCAGCTTAAATGCAAAGAAAGGTAGAGATAGTCCTTACTTTGATAAACACAAAAATAATGGGGATCCTGCGCTCTGTGTGCTCAAGATGAAAACTATTCAAATGGCCTTTCTTTTCCTTGTTGGTAACCAAAGCATTCTTCTCTTCCTCCCTTCTCCCTCTGTCTCGGACTCTTCTTACCAAACTAACTTTCCCTTTAGCATTTTCTTCTTGGAACCAAATTTCTCCTCCCTTCTCTTTTTCTCTTTCACCGATTTTCATTAGTTTCCCCTCTTTTATACATTACTTTCTATTTCATGGAAGCAAGGAATCGATGGTTTTTAATAGGGGTGTCAAAAGGAGTTAACACGACACGAATAGATTAACATGAACACGATACGAAATTTTATTCGTGTCAAAATCTTTAACACGAACACGACATGAGTTTTTTGAGAGTTGACACGATACGACAGGAATAACACGCAAAATAGGGGTCAAAACAGTAATTGACAATTTTTTTTTTAAAAAAGGGTCAAAATTAAAAAAATTTAAAAAAATAATAAAAAAAATATGAGTCTAACACGAAAACGACACAAATTTTTTACATCTCATTCTTTTCAACACGAACATGGCACGAATTTTTTTACGGGTCAACCCGAACACGAATTTTCGTGTCGTGTCGTGGGTCGACTCGCGTGTCATAACCTATATTGACACCCCTAGTCTCTAACACAGTCAATTGAGGATGCAGGGTATAGCCTTTTCAAGTTTCCCTTTTTACTAATTTTACTCTTCATATTTTCTTTTCATTTTCCTTGTTCATTTACTATACTTCTTCCTTCCCTCTTTCTAGAGCATTGACCAAAACTATACCAGACACAATCTTGAGTTTTCCTCGCATGTTATTTTGGCGTTAGCTAAAAAGTTGGCTAAAATTCCCAATTGTTATTTGTTGTGAAGTCTTTATCATGCTATGGGTTCTTAATTGGCTGTAGAAAGTTGGTTGTCATTCCAATTTTCTAATTCATTATGGAGCTTGAACTTAGCCGCTGGACAAGTTCTAACAACACATAGGAACGTCTCTTTTTTTATTTCACTTTTTTAATAAAAAAAAGAATATTTCATTTGAATAAAGTAAAACAACTAAATTATTTGGTTAGCAAGATAATTGGGCCGTCTCCTTTTTTATTATTATTATAAATAATAGGTGTTCACACCATTAGACATTATAATCTGTATATTGCAAACACAAGAAGAGGCTGCTTCCTTAATGTTGACGTCGCTCATGAAAACTAGAGAAGGCCTGGTTGAATACTGTTCCTGAAAACAGTTTTTTTAATTTTCAAAACAAAAATCCATTTGATAAGGATCGTTTTGTAAAAAAATTTTTAAAAATTATAACTGTTTTTCTGTTTTAAAAATCAAATTTAGATAACATTTCTAAGTTATTTTTCTTTTGTGTTTTGATTTTTAATTTTCAAAATAAAAAACACATAAAACATCTATTTTTATAATTATTCTACAAAACAATTTTAAGAACAAAAAAAATCAAACAGTTCCAAAAACAGTTTCATGTACTAACAAACCTAAACAAATTACAGGGTCGGCACCAAGGCCAACACAAAGAAACACCAGGTCTATGCTTGAATAAAATCTCTTCCCAGCTAGCAAATGAATATGCTATTCCTTTATCTTAGGACGAAACATGATTGAACTGTTTAAATGACTCAACTTGTCAGAGTTCACATTCAATAGTCCAGAGAGGCAGAGACATAAGAAGCAACAAGGTCCAAAATGGCATTTCATTCCAGAGAGAAGAAAGGTCAGCTCCTTTTACTCAAACAGAATGACTAGGAGATTACAGCAGGAAGGAATCCGCCTTCTTCAAGGATATTATTCGAGCAGCTATAATAAAGAAATGATTTAGCTCACATGAGCTGATGCTCAATCATTTCGGCATATTGCCTTCTTCCAAAAGCAGAGTGATGATAGACTTAATGATCTCGTTATTCAGAACGATCACATTCTGAAAGCAAACACAACCCGGGTTATTATTCTCATGTTGAAAGCAGTAATCATGTAGCAATGGTATTATTACTAAAACAAATAACATTGCGTCAACTAATGCATTCTCAGTTTGAGGGAACATGTAAATTTCTATTTATATAATTAAAGTACTATAAATGGTTCAAATTTCAAGGAATTGGAGGGTACAGTAGACACCGGGGAAACTCTGCATATTGCACATGTGATTATGAATAGAAGCTTGAAGTTCCCATTTAAACTGAAACAATATAAGCTCAAGGTAGACTTAGATGCATTGCAACCACCAAAGAGGATAAGAAACAGATTAACCAAACCATCCAGTCCAGGGTACAGATACTAAGCATGCGCGTCAAGCAATGAGAAAGCTTCAAGTTATGACAATTCAAAATATCAGTAGCTAGGGAATATAAGCTATAAATGGCACCTCCGGTTTTCTAATAAGCTCCTTCAGAATGGAATGCAGAGTTAATCGTAGCTCCTTGAACAAGACAGCTATTTGGGCAGGAGCAGTCAATTTCAACCATCCATCAATGGTGACCAGTCCAGTCTGTCACGTAAAGGAAAAAAAAATTAAGAAACAAACAAAAATTGCTCTTTAGAAAGAGCAGCGTTAAACAATTTAAGCAAAGATTCTTTTCCCCATCTAAAAAATACTTCATTGCTCAAAACATCCCTCGCTAATGTCTAAGTAGTGATCTAATCTAATGTAATATATGTAAGAGAAGCTAAAATGTCTTGTCTTGCCGCCATGTGGATTCCTTCCTACCATTTAGACTAAACTTTTTGACATGTGTATAAATGAATTTGATTTCTGCTCAAATGATAATCTGCAATGTGTCTCTCTTTTGGTTCACCAAATTTTCATAGCACCTTTATAGTCCTTCAATTGGGTTTTGTAGGGGAAGTGCTCGTCTATTACTTCAGCCACCCCTAATTTTCGTCATTTTCCTTCCTCCTTCGAAAACAATAGATATTTTGAAACGGAAAAGTACATCGTAGTAATAGGTATTGTTGTAAATATTTGTAATTATTGCATTTTCTTTGTTATCAAAATTAGCATTTCCCTTATTATAGGATTTCGGTTTATTTCCTCCGGCCCATTAGATCCATTAGTCTTCGTATATTGTAACCATTTGTACATGTTGGCTTGAGAAACAATAATATTCCAATTTTCTCCTTTGGTATTCATATTTATACAACAACATCATTTATTGCAAAAAGATTAACATAATATGTACCTGATGCTGAACATTAATTGATCCACCAAAGAGCAAAATAGAGTATGGAGAAATGACTGAAGTATCTCGTAGAAATACTTTATTTGTTTCAACCTGACAATTTCAGTAGTTAGCAATATATCTAAAAACCTAATTTCCACACGAATATCACAACCAGCACAATCATATGAATTATAATTAGCATATTTAAAAAAAAAATCACTTTCCATTAAACCCCAACTAGCGAGGTTAGGGATGAGGGCAATCTATGTACATAGCCTTACTGTTGAGATATATAAAACCATTAATGTAGCCTCACCCATCAGCTTAAGTTTTTGGGTTGAATTGGTTCTTTACATGGTATCGGAGCCTCGGTGTGCTGGGTTCGATCCTCATCGCCCCCCACTTTCTTTCTAGTTGAATTTCTTTATTCGCACAGGTAGGTGGGCCTGTGCATTGTCCACCGTTCAAGCCCAGTGGGCTCTCATGTGTGGGGGTGTGTTGAGATATATAAAACCTGATGAAATATAAGACTGAAATGTATTTTTTCATATATTGATTGACACCAAAAAGAATCTTTATATACAGATTACAAGGTAGTTAAGGAGTTGAAGTAATAAATAAAATACACAGTAACCGAAGAGGCATCACACTACTCAAAGGGACTAGTAGCTGGAAACAAGTAAAAAACTCTAGAATATTCTACACTCCCCCTCAAGTTGGGAGATATATTTTGATCATCCCCAACTTGCTAATTAAATCCTCAAAGATGGGTTTGTGTAATCCTTTGGTGAGAATGTCAGCTGTTCGCTCCTTGGTAGGTATATACGACAAACATACACTACCCTCTTCCAATTTTTCTTTGATAAAATGACGATCAACCTCCACATGTTTGGTTTTGTCATGATGTACAGAATTTTGAGCAATACTGACTGCAGCCTTATTATCACAATAGAGCCTCACAGGTAGAGAATAAGATATCTTTAATTCTTCAAGGAGTCTTCTTAACCAGATTCCTTCACAAATGCCATGGGCTAGCGCCCGAAATTCTACTTCTGCACTGCTTCTGGCAACAACAGTTTGTTTCTTACTTCTCCAGGTCACAAGATTTCCCCAGACATAGGTACAATATCCTGAAGTGGATCTTCGGTCCATAGCAGAGCCAACCCAATCCGCATCTGTATAGATTTCTATCATCCTCATGTGTCCCCTTTTAAAGAGCATTCCTCGACCAGGGGTGTTTTTGAGGTACTTGAGGATTCTATAAACTGCACTAAGGTGTTTTTCCTTAGGAGAATGCATGAATTGGCTAACCATGCTAACTGCAAATGCAATATCAGGCCGAGTGTGAGATAAGTAGATCAGTTTCCCTACCAACCTTTGGTATTGCTCCCAGTCAACATCTTTTCCATCTTCAATTCCCAATTTAATATTGGGTTCAACTGGAGTTTCTGCAGGCTTGCACCCAAGCATACCTGTTTCTTGTAGCAGGTCTAGGATATATTTCTTCTGAGATAAGAAAATTCCTGCCTTGCTACGAGCAACTTCCATTCCAAGGAAATGTTTGAGTGATCCAAGATCCTTCAGTTCAAACTGATTAGCTAAACCCTCCTTTAAAGACTTTATTTCCTCCCAGTCATCACCTGTGACAATTATGTCATCAACATAAACAATGAGGATAGCAATTTTGCCATTATCGGAGTGTTTAAAAAATAAAGTGGGATCAGTCTGAGCTTGGATAAATTCTCTTTCTTTAACAACACGAATAAACTTTTCAAACGACTCTCTAGGGGATTGTTTAAGTCCATAAAGAGACTTCTTCAACATGCATACTGAACCATCTCCCTCTTCAAAACCAGGTGGTGGATCCATGTAAACTTCCTCATGTAAGTCCCCATTTAAGAAAGCATTTTTTACGTCCAATTGTTGCAAGGGCCAATCAAGGTTGGCAGCAAGTGATAGTAGGACTCGGATAGAGTTAAGTTTGGCAACGGGAGCGAACGTCTCTTGATAGTCTATCCCGTAAGTCTGAGTAAATCTTTTGGCAACCAATCTGGCCTTATATTTGTTGATGTTGTTATCTGTATTAAATTTTATTGTGAACACCCATTTGCAACCTACAATTTTCTTTCCTCTGGGAAGTGCCACAAACTCCTAAGTTCCATTTTTTTTTTAAGTGCATCCATTTCTTCAAAGACAGCATCCCTCCATTTAGGGCCATTAAGTGCCTCTTGGATATTATTTGGTATTTTTGTACCATCTAATATAGTGTTGAAAGCACGAAAACCTGGAGATAACTTTTCATATGAAATGTGATGAGGAATAGGACGAGCAGTGGAAGATCTAGTACCTTTTCGAAGGGCAATAGGCATATCTAGGTCAGCTGTCCCAGTATTCTCAAGTGGATTGCTGGAACTAGGACTCGGGTCAGAATCCTGGCAGTCTAGAGGATCTTGAGGAAATTTACGCCTGCTGTAGAATTTTTCCCATTTACCTGGAGGATCTCCAGTCTCTGGTACAGTTGCTGTCCTTGTCTCCTGTACATTAACTCCCCCTGTTTCCAAAGGTAAAGGAACAACAGATGTTTCCAAGGGTAAAGGTAAGACAATAGAATTATTTGGAATCCAAGACTTGTCTTCATTTACACCGATAGACTCCCCCTGAAGAGAAGTCGAGGGAAAAAATGATTGTGTTTCATAAAAAGTAACATCCATAGAAACAAAGACCTTTCGAATAGAAGGTGAGTAGCACTTATAACCTTTTTGATTAGGAGGATATCCTATGAAGACACATCTAACAGACTTTGGATCAAGTTTGGACCTTTGATGTGGAGGAATATGAACAAAAACCACACAGCCAAACAACTTTGGAGGAAGGTAAGAGAGAGCCCGAAAAGAGGGAAAAAAACGGGTAAGGCAAGATATGGGAGAATGAAAATTCAGGACACGAGAGGGCATCCTATTGATGAGATATGAGGCAGTCAAGACAGCCTCCCACCACAGGTATTTAGGGACATGCATCGTAAACAAGAGGGCTCTAGCGACTTCAATGAGATGTCTATTTTTTCTTTTAGCCACCCCATTTTGTTGAGGGGTGTTAGGACAAGAACTTTGATGGATGATACCTTGCTTGGTTAGGTAATCACCAAGAACAGAATTAAAATATTCAGTACCGTTGTCAGTTCGCAGGATTTGGATAGAGGTCTGGAATTGAGTTTGTACCATAGCATGAAAATTTTTAAAAGTGGCTGCAGCTTCAGACTTATCCTTTAGAAGATATACCCAGCATACTCTAGAATGATCATCAATGAAGGTAATAAACCAACGAGTTCCAGATATTTTTTTTTCAAGAGCTGGGCCCCAAATATCACTATGAATCAATGTAAATGGAGACGAAACATGATAATCTCTGGGGGAATAAGAAACACGAGAGTGTTTTGCAAACTGACTATCATCACAAAAAAAAGAACTTGGTTTTTATTGATAAATAAGTTTGGAAACAACTTTTGAAGATAAAAGAAATTTGGGTGTCCTAAACGACGATGCCACAACAAAACATCATTACAATCGTCTGATAAACATAAAGAGTGGTTTGCAAAAAATCTCTTTTCATGAGAATCTTCTTCAAAATAGTAAAACCCTTCTTCCCCTCTAGCACTGCCAATCATCAGCCCCGAATCCTGTTCCTGAAAAAACACAGGTTTTGGCAGAGAATTTAGCAACACAATTCAATTCAGAGGAAAGTTTACTAATAGAGATAAAGTTACAAGTAAGAGAAGGGACATGAAGGACAGAATTCAGAGTAATATGTTCAGAGAGCTTAGTGGATCCCTTTCCTGCACTATTAGAGAAACTACCATCAGCAGTCTTTATTCGTGACTGGTGATAATAAGGGGTATAAGAACAAAACAAGGATGCATTACCTGTCATATGATCAGAAGCTCCTGAATCAAGAATCCAACGACTACTATGATCAACACGGAATGCCATACCTTGTTGAGCAACATGACTAGTTGCCTCAGCAGATTGAGACATCACTTTCTGAAATTGCTCATACTGAGCTTTAGGGATGAATACACCATCGGAATTTGGAGAGGCACGAGACTACTCACTCTTAACATCAGAAGAGATTTGATAAGCACGACTCTTGTTCAGCCCCTTTGTTTTTCAGTTTGGTGGTTTTCCATGAATTTCCCAACATTTTTCGCGAGTGTGACCACTCTTATTGCAATGAGAACACCATCGGTCAGAACGTTTTGCATCACTAGGGGGACGAGGAGTATGTTTTGCTACTAAGGCAGATACATCAGAGGATTTAGAGTTCTTGTCTCCCAACATTACCTTTCGGCGAAGTTCCTCCCGTCGTACTATAGAAAAAGCAGCTGCAATAGAAGGTAACGGGTTTTGTCCCAATATCCTTCCACGAACATCATCAAGATCACGATTAAGGCCAGCAAGAAAATCATAGAGACGTCTTTTCTCTAAGTAGCTTTTAAACCTTGCATTAGCTTCTAAACCTTGAAGATCTGCTACATCATAAAGATCCAACTCCTGCCACAGAGTTTTTAAAGCAAGAAAGTATTCAGTAACAGACATCCCCTCTTGATGTAACTCTCTTACCTTGGTGTTGAGTTCAAAAGCCTGAGAAGCATTGCCCACGAAGAACAGGGAAGAGGAGAGACACCGGAAACATTACCGAATGATTTTTCAGAATGCTTATTCTCAGCCTCAATATTTTCAACTTCCATCGTTCAAAAAAGGAAGAAGAGGAACAGGTCACGAAGAGGAACCAATTGAACCCAGCAAGAAGAGTGCTCCAACCGTGATTTAAACCCCCAAAACAGGAAGAGGAAGGTCAGGCGAGTCGATCTGTGGAAGCCGCGTGACAAACGGAGGCCGGCAGGGCGGCGAGTGGCTTACACGCGCTGGAGAGGCTGTTCTGCTGTGGCGGCGCGGGTCTGACTTTCCGGCGACGGGGCTGACGTGGGTCAACTCAGAAATGGCTTCTGAGTCCAATGATGGCCTTGGTCTCGTGATTGGAGGGGTCCAGATATGGTTTCTGAGTTATTTTAAGGAACAGTGAAAATGGAAAACGAAAAAAAACGTAAAAAGAACGTGGAGGTTTACAAGATGACCACAGGATAACCTGCTCTTGATACCATGATGAAATATAAGACTGAAATGTATTTTTTCATATATTGATTGACACCCAAAGGGATCTTTATATACAGATTACAAGGTAGTTAAGGAGTTGAAGTAATAAATAAAATACACAGTAACCGAAGAGGCATCACACTACTCAAAGGGACTAGTAGCTGGAAACAAGTAAAAAACTCTAGAATATTCTACAAAACCATTAATGTAGCCTCACCCAACAGCTTAAGCTTATGGGTTGAATTGGTTCTTTACATGCCTTGCATATTTGCAAAAAGACTTTTTTCCAAGTTCAAATTTAACCTTTCGTCACAAGAGTTTTACCACTATTCCAGCTAAACAAAATTAAAATAGAATTTTTTGAAACAATAGAGTGGCTAATACATCAAATAATATCGGCGAAGGACCCAATGGAAATCAAGTGAACTTTTGCAGTGTTAAATTTGATATTATTAAAATTGTGAGTGTTGTAAATAATTATTATTTTATTTCTTATTTATTGTTGTATTCTAGAGTCTTCTTTGGGCTTAGCCCAATAGGTCAGTTAGTCTCTTTAAATAGAGAACCCTTTGTACAATTGTAATTACAATTCAATAATATATTTTCCTTCCATTTTTCAAGTTGGTATCAGAGCTCTCAATTCTGAGGGCTCTGGTTCGCCGACTGCCGCCTTTAGAGCAGAACCCTATTTGTTTGCCTCTAGCAGTCACCGAAAAATTTTCCAGGAACTTTTTGAACTAAGAGAACCTTTGTTTGACTTTTTTTCCCCCTCAGATCTATCAGTTTGCAATGTTATTGTTCATTGCCAGAGTCAGAAGTCGTTTCGGTGAGCTTTTTGTGCCTCATGTTGTTGTTTTTGATCTATTTTTCGCGTTATGGCCAACTCCGATGATGATTCGAATGTTGCACAGCGTGTTGCAACCCCGCTTGGTCTTAATGATCTTCCTACTCTACATCAGAGTTATCAACTTGATGGGTCGAATTATTTGTCATAGTCTCAACTTATTCGCACTACCATTAAGAGTTGCAATAAGATTGCTCATCTTGATGGCCCTGCTCCTGCAATCACTGATCCTAAATTTGCTGTCTGGGATAATGAGGATTTCCTTATTATGACTTGGTTATGGAACTCGATGACTCCTGAAGTGGGTCGTCACTGTATGTTTTTGTCTTCCGCTAGAAAGATTTAGGAAACTTTCCGCTCAACCTACTCCTTGGAACAAGATATGGCTGCGCACTATGAATTGCGCAATAAAATCTTTTCTACTAAACAGGACTCCTTATCTGTGACAACTTATTATGGTGTTATGAAGGAATTATGGGCTGAGCTTGACCAATTTCAGAGTTTGAAGATGCAATGTACTGTGGATGCTACTGCCTTAGCCAAGGAGGAGAAAAATGAGCGTATTTTTGGTTTTCTTGCTGGGTTGAATTTCGAATATGATCCTATTCGAGTTCAGATACTTGGCAAAGACACATTACCATCCCTCTATGCTGTTTTCAATACTGTTCATGGTGAGGAGACCTGTCGGGGAGTTATAATGCACCCCAACACATTAGATAAGTTTGCTATGCTATCATCCTCTGAGGCTATTGCTGTTTCTAGACCCATTGATGGGTCTGCTATGATCTTAGCAAAAAGGAATGACTCTTCTCAAGGGGGTTCCTACACCAAATCTGCTGATGGTGCATCCTCCAGATCCAAGAAAGATGACCGCTGGTGTTCTTATTGTAAAAGGGCAGGTCATATCAAGGATATATGCTTTCGCCTCCATGGAAAGCAAAATGTCTTGGACAAGATGGCAAAAATGCGTGGTTAAGATCATTTAGTTTCCTCTGGTGTGACTGCTGCTCCTAATGAGACATAACCTCCATCTTCGGAATTTACTTCTATACGCTGAGATGAGTTGGAGTGGATTCAGACTATGCTTGATTCTCTGAGCAAAACATCTTGTACTAGTGTTTTGGCTATGACTGGTATGAGCTCTACTACTCGTTCTTTTTTGTTTCTGGTGCTGATTTTAAACATTCTTGAATTATCGATTCTAGTACTACTGATCATATGGCTTGTTGTGACGAATTCTTTCTTTCTTATAACCCTAAAGTTGGCTCCCACACAATAGCCGTAGCTAATGGCTCACACACATCAATTGCGGGTTCTGGTAACATATTCTTATAGTCTTCCTTATATCTGCAAAATGCTCTTCATGTTCCCAAACTCTCCACTAATCTTCTTTCTATCCATAAAATCACCAAAGATTTGAATTGCACTGTAACCTTCTTTTTCTTTCCCACTCGCTGTGTTTTTCAGGATCTTACCATAGGGAAGACAATTAGGGGTGCTAAGAAGCGGGGTGGGTTGTACTATCTGGTTCCAGAATCTTCCATAGAAGGTGTTAAGGATCACCTCTTCCTGACTCATGGCCAGTCTACTGCTAATTCTTTGATTTGACTTCATCATCAACGCTTGGGGCATCCTCCATTTTGTTTGCTTAAGTCTTTATTTCCATCGTTATTTTCTTCTAAATCTGTTGAGTCTTTTCATTGTGATGTTTGTGAATTTGCAAAACACCATTGTGAGTCTTTTCCTTCTAGTACCTTTAAAAGTGTTGAACCTTTTGATCTTGTTCATTCTGATGTTTGGGGTCCTTCTAAAGTCCCTCATGTTTCTGGTAATAAATGGTTTGTTTCTTTTATTGATGATTGCACTCGTGTAACTTGGATTTACTTAATGCATGAAAAGTCCGAGGTACTACAGTTACTCCTTCAATTTTATAAAATGATTGAGACCCAATTTGGTAAATGAATTAAAAAACTAATGTCGAACAATGGTACAGAATATGTCAATCAACAACTTTCCCAATTTATCCAAGATCAGGGCATGATTCATGAACTTACTTGTAAAGACACCCCTCAGCAAAATAGGGTTGCTGAGAAGAACATCATCTTCTTGAAGTTGCTTGTGCCTTACTTTTTTAGACACATGTACCCAATTGCTACTGGGGAGATGTCATTCTTACTGCAACCTTCTTAATCAACCGCTTACCCTCTCGGGTCCTTGACAATGTAAGTCCTATTCACTCAATGACTTCATTATTTCCTTCTGTTCCCACTATCCAAAGTCTTCAACCACGAGTGTTTGGGTGTGTTGTCTTTGTTCATATTCATAAACATCATCGCAGTAAGTTAGATCCTAAGGCTCTCAAATGTGTCTTCCTTGGTTATGTTCCTGATAAGAAAGGTTACAAGTGTTATCATCCTGCAAGTCGGAATTTTTTTGTTTTTACGGATGTCACCTTTCATGAATCTGAGTCCTTTTACCCAAGTCCTCAACTTTAGGGGGAGAGCAGTTCTAGCAATTCCTCAACAGATCCACCACCTTCTTTCTTTGAGTTTGGATCTTCCGCGTCTACTCCTACATCACTTCCTTTTGTTTATGATCTTCCTGTGTCTGATTCATCCAATACACCGAAAATACAGAAGATTGTGACACCTGATTAGGTATATCACAAGAAAAAAAGCCAACACTGCTTCACCAGCAACCTCAATCGTCTTAACCACTGGTAAGTCCTTAGCCTCTTTTTTCTGAAACTGATATCAGTGCCTCTGATGACTTACCCATTGCCCTTAGAAAAGGAAAAAGATCTTGTACTCAACAGTCCATCTCTCATTTTATCTCTTCTACTAACCTTTCTGTGAGCATAAAAGTTTTGTTTCAGCACTAGATTCTATATAATCCTAAAATCAGTTCATAAAGCATTAAAAAAAAGAGTAAACACCTTTTTTAGTCCATGGCAATATCTACGAAATCCTTTTTAGTCCCTGGCAATAAAAAAGGACCAAATTGGTCCCTAAAATTATGAAAAAAGGGCCACGTTAGTCCTTATGTCAACTCCTCCGTCACTAACGTGGCCCTTTTCTCATACTGTTAGGGACCAATTTGGTCTTTTTTTATTTCCAGGGACTAAAAAGGATTTCGTAGATATTGCCAGGGACCAAAAAGGGTGTTTACTCTAAAAAAAATAAGAATTTGGACTTTAGCCATGCAAGAGGAGATGAATGCCTTGGAGAAAAATAAAACATGGGAGGTTGTTGATGGACCTAATAGAAAGAAAGCAGTCGGGTGCAGATGGGGTTATGCCCTAAAGTATAATTCTAATGGTACTCTAGAGAAACATAAGGCTCGGTTAGTCGCCAAGGGTTATACTCAGACCTATGGCATTGATTATGAAGAAACTTTTGCCCCAGATGCAAAGATGAATACTGTGAGAGCCTTGTTATCCCTTGTTGCCCATTACAACTGGGATATAAATCAATTTGATGTGAAAAATGCTTTCCTTAATGGTGAGTTAGAAGAAGAGATTTACATGGAAATCCCACCTGGCTTTAACTCTTTGGATGGAGAAAATAAAGATTGTAGGTTAAAAAAGGCCTTGTATGGATTGAAGCAGTTTCCTCGTGCCTAGTTTAGAAGATTTACTATGGTTATGATAACCTTAGGATACAAACAGAGTCAAAGAGATCACACACTTTTCTTTAAGCACTCACATGATGGGAAGTTCACTGTGCTCCTTGTGTATGTTGATGATATTATTAGTATTGTCAGTCAGTTTATGCATAATCTAAAAGAAAAACACATGTAGGCAGCGGAGAGAATTCTTCAGTATCTTAAAGCCACTTCGGCTAAAGGACTGTTATTCTGGCGTGATGGCAATCTCTCTTTAGAAGTTTATACTGATGCCGATTTTGCTAGACCCGTGACTGACCGTCAATCAACCACTGGTTATTGTATGTTTCTTTGTGGTAACTTAGTGACGTGGAGGAGTAAGAAATATTATGTGGTTGCCAGGTTAAGTGCAGAGGCTGAATTTCGAGCTATATTATGGTTAAAAATTATACTTGAAGATCTCAAAATAAGATGTGAAGACCCATGAAACTGCTATGTGATAACAAGTCCTCCATTTGTATAGCTCATAATCTAGTTCAACATGATCGGACTAAGCATATTCAGGTCGACTGCCATTTTATCAAAGATAAACTTGATAGCAGGTTGATCATCATTCTATACATTCCATCTGGGCATCAATTAGCTGATATTTTGACAAAATGACTTCCCTTAGATAAATTTCAAGAACTTAGTAGCAAGCTGGAAATGATAAATATCTATTCCTCAGCTCGAGGAAGAGTGTTGTAAATAATAATTATTTTATTTATTATTATTTGTTGTATTCTAGAATATTCTTTGGACTTAGCCCAATAGGTCAGTTAAGGCATGTTTGGTGCATAGTATTGGATAAGGCCTGATAGTATAAGACCTGATTAAATTTTAATACTATCCAGCGTTTGGTATGGTATTGTATAAGATAATATCCTCCAATATTTTAAAAATTAATATATTAAATAAAATTATTTTAGTATATTAATATTGAAATGATATATTAGTTCTTGAGAATTGTACTTGTAAACAATATTAATACATAAAACCCTTATCAGGCCTAACCCCATCCCCTTAGGCCTGATTAAGTTATATATTATTTTGATGTATTAAGAAGTTCTGTTGTATAAGCTTATATTATACGATGGTCACACCAAACAACTGAAAATGTCATAACGTATAGTATAAGCTTATACTATCAAGCCTTATACATCACACCAAACAGGCCCTTAGTCTCTTTAAATAGAGAGCCCTTTGTACAGTTGTAATTATAATTCAATAATATATTTTCCTTCCATTTTTCAAGTGTGAGCTACATGGGCATTTCTCTAGAAATAACACCCAACAAATCTAGTTCAAAGTTATCAACTCTTTTTCTCTAGGTCGATAAAAGCAATCATGAGTTTATTTCAGTAATATGAACAAGTATTGGAAAAGTAATACAATTCCAAATTAAGTGCGAGAAGAAACATTTCATGCTAAAAAGGCACTTTACAAAATTCCCCAAAAAAACTGTTCACAAACCTTTTCAAGGTAGACAAGAAAGGGGTACTGGAATGCTTTTGAATTACTGTTGATCGAAGATGGGTGGATGTGAACTTCTCTTTTTCCATCAAACCAGACTGTTCGACCAGTATTAGTAGAAGTCGAAGACTGCTTAAGGCTGCTGACAGGTGCAGCAACAATGCCTTGTTCACTAGCAGCTACATTGGGGTATAGACCTGCACATAGTATAGCCTGCAAGGGCACTCAGAGATCTTTGCATGAAAAAAGAATGGATGGTGATATTTGCACATCACTTTTATACCGCTTCTAATCCCTGTACAGGGATTGGTCAGTAAATAAGATGGGTTTCGCACACGTGAGTGGCCCCGCACAGGGACTGAGCCCTGTACTGGAAAAATTATATAAATGTTGACGTAACACACAAGTGATGGCCAACTAGCAATTCCCAAAAAAAATAAAAATAGATTACTATTTCAAACGATATGCAACAAGAACTACGATACCTATTGTTAGATATGGGGTACAGATAGCACAACAAATAGCTTCAGTAAAGGTGAAATCCAAATAAATATTCTGATTGTCATGGTTAGACCCAATAAAAAGTAAAAAAAAAAAAAAAACAAGAAGAATTGGAAAACGCAACATGCTTCAATTTTGCAGAATCTTGGGCCCTGCCCTAGCCTTCCACTTCAGTGGTAAAATGATTAGTAATCTCTATCCCTTAGCTTAATTGCTCTCATTCAATGCAGGCTACAAATTAACGTTTGAAGTTCAGATTTAAATTTTGTGTTTATTTGGAAGGGTAAAAATGGAAATATACTTCCAATCTCTAGTGACAAAGAATCTCTTTGATATATTTGCATTGATTCAGTTTAGAGATTTAAAAAAAAATATGATAAATTGCACATAATGTATGCTTAAAAACTGACTATCAAACGTGATAGAAAAAAAGTGAAGGCATAGACTCACTCAGCACACTGCGAAGTCATGAAAACGAAAACATGAATTAAACATGACATATGGAGAGCAGAAAAAAGTGCCTAAATTGAGAGATTCACAGATCAGATTGTACAGAATGAGCTATTTTAAGTAAAGAAATCCGAAGAAAATGTACAAAAAACCAGCTTAAAGCTTGGGAGAAAAAGAAGCAAGAATAGCCTAAAAGTTACAACAAAAATATATCCAAACCTTACCTTCAGAACTGATGGATGATGTGCATGTATATTGAATGATTTTGACGCATCAGAAAGCCAACTGTCAAGATTCTCTCTCTTTTTTCCATCCATCTGAGTAGTCCAGATTTATATGAGAACAAATTACAAATAGAGCATTTTCACATAACAAACTATCTATAACACTCAATTAACATGGGAGACATACACATAAGAAACTTATAATTAAGAGAGTTCAGCTAAAGTTCAACACCAATTGATGTGATGCGAAATTGCACACAACTTGTGCTTTATTTCTTAGGATTTCTATTTGATTTTTAGTTAGTTTTAATAAATTTTTAACATTTTTATCTTCCCTACGAGGGCAAGATTGGAGCATGCAGTAAGATTGTTCCTTTGTGATCGAAAGATCACAAATTCGAGTCTAAAAAATAGCCTTTTTGCAGAAAAGCAACGGAAAGATTGCATACAATCAAGCCTCATCCATATCCTCGCAAAGGAGCCCTTGTGCACTGGGTTTGCCCTGATTTTATTCAAATTTATTTTTAACTTTCTTATGTAATTTATGGTTTTATTATAATTTTCAGGTGTAATCCTAAGGATTTAGCATCAATTTAGGAAATCTTAATAATAAAGCTCAAAAAGGGGCTCTTCCAATCAAATTTGAATCCTCACATGGTTTGGAAGTTTTAATCAAGAGTTGAAAGTCTAACATGACTACTAAACTTAATCCAACAACTAAGGACATTTTCTACAAATACAAAGAGAGAACCAAACTCCGCCTATGCGTGCTTGCATGCATGGCCTGTCCCAAACCAGGATAAAGGAGGAGGGTTGGCGTCAGGTGTAGCGAGCAGGCCGTAAAAAACAGCTATATTTATGAGATGAACCCTTATGATATTTCGTTGAGGCGTACCATTTATAGCTATGCGTTGCATCGGACCTCAGATGCAGCGAAAAATGGGTCAGGGTCCTTGCCCCAAGGCAAGGAGCCAGGTCTTCACTCGGATTTGGTGAAAAGTAGGTCAGGGTCCCAACACGCAGATGGGCGAGCGTGGCAGGCAAGCACCGCCCAGGGGTTAAGGATGCGATTGGGAAGCTAGAACGTAGGAACCTTAACGGATAAATTGAGGGAGCTAGCAGATGTTTTTGCCAGAAGGAAAGTGAATATTGTTTGCTTGCAAGAAACTAAGTGGGTTGGAGAAAAAGCCAAGGAAGTGGATGGTACCGGTTTCAAGTTGTGGGACACAGGTATAAACAAGAGTCGAAATGGTGTTGGAATTATACTTGAATATGGAAATATGAAAATAATATGTTGTGTATTAAACTGATACAAAGATATACAATATATAGAGACCCTAATGGACTTAAGTGAGAAGCCCAGACTTAACCAAAATTCTAAATAAGGAAAACAATATTTACAAATAAGAATGCAATCTATACAGATCTATATATATTATATTTCCTATTCTAACACTCCCCCTCAAGCTGGTGTGTATATATTGTGAGCACCTAGCTTGTTACAAATGTATTCAACCCGAGGACTTCTAAGAGCTTTAGTGAAGACATCCGCGAGTTGATCATTGGAGTTGCCAAAAGTTGTTTTGATTTCTCCTGACTGAATCTTTTCTCGAATGAAGTGACAATTAATCTCTATATGTTTGGTTCTCATGAAATACAGGATTAGATGATATATATATAGTGCAACTTGATTGTCACAAATGAGTGTCATGGATTGTTTCTCTTCACAAAGATGAAGCTCCTGAATCAACTGCTTTAACCAGATTAGATCATAGGTAACAATTTCCATTGCACGATACTGAGCTTCTGCACTAGATCGAGCAACAACATGTTGTTTCTTGCCCTTCCAAGCAATGGAGGTTTTGATAGAATTCATGGAGGTTTTGGCTATGTGACGAGAAATGAGACTGGAGAAGATATCTTGAACATTACACTAGCCTACGATTTGATGCTAGCTAACACCTTTTTCCAGAAAAGGGAGTCACATCTTATCACTTATCATAGTGGCCAAAATCGCAGTCAAATTGATTTCTTCATGGCTAGAAGAGAAGATAGAAATTCTTGTGTCGACTGCAAAGTCTTCGCTACGCAACATAAGCTGGTAGTTCTAGAGGTTTGGTTCAACAAAATACTTAAAATAAGGAAGAGGACTCAGAACCCAAGGATAAGATGGTGGAAGCTAAAGGAGGAAAAACAATTAGAGTTCATAGAAAGAATATTGCATGAAGGACCATGGGAGTTTGTTGGAGGAGCTAATGAAATATGGAATGAGATGGCTATATGTATCCAAAATGTGGGAAAGATGGTGCTAGGAGAAAGCAAAGGAATTGGATTCCATACAAAGGAAACATGGTGGTGGAATGGAGAGGTGCAAGAGCCAATTAAACTGAAAAAGGAATGCTTTAGATCTTTGCAAAAAAGTCCTAATGATAATAATTTGCAAAAGTTTAGATTGGCGAAAAAAAATGCAAAGAAAGCAGTGCGAGAAACTAGAGGTAAGGTTTTCGCCGATATGTATAAAAATCTTGGGAGCAAGGATGGTGAAAAATGTATACATGTACTTGTAAAAATGAGGGATAAGAAAAGTAAAGACCTTACCTAAGTTAGATGTATCAAGGATGAAAGCCAAAAACTTTTGGTAAGAGATGAAGATGTAAATGAAAGATGGATGAATTACTTTAACAAACTTTTTAATGGGATGGCGATAAAAGCAAAGTGGGATTTGAGGATGCTTATGATGATCTGAATAGAAGATTTGTATGCAGAATCAATACACATGAAGTCAAGGAGGCTTTAAAGAGGATGAAGACTAATAAAGCTTTGGGACCTGATGGCGTACCAATTGAAGTGTGGAGGGGCATGGGGGATGTGGCAATAAAATGGCTGACCAATCTTTTCAATAAGATTCTTCAAACAAATAAGATGTCTGATGCTTGGAGGAAGACTGTGCTTGTGCCTATTTAAAAAAATAAGGGAGATATCCAGAATTGTTCTAACTATAGAGACATTAAGCTTATGAGCCATGCTACGAAGTTGTGGGAGAGTTAATGAACATCGTTTGAGGAGAGAGACCAAGGTTTCTGTAAATTAATTTGGATTTATGCTAGGAAGATGTGCCACAGAAACTATTTTCTTGATGCATCAATTGATGGGAAGATATCGAGAAAAAAAGAAGGATTTACATATGGTGTTCATATATCTTGAGAAAGCATACGATAGGGTCCCAAGAAAAGTTTTATGGTGGGTTCTTGAGAAGAAAAAAGTGCCATCAAAGTATGTAAATGCAATCAAGGATATGTATGATGGGGCTACTAAATATGTGAAAGCTTGTAATGGAACATCAAGTTATTTTCCTATTACAGTAGGTGTACACCAAGATTCGGCTCTGAGTCCTTATCTCTTTGCCTTAGTGATGGATGAACTAACAAAAGACATTCAAGAGGAAGTGCCGTGGTGTATGCTTTTTGCAGATGATATTGTTCTTATTGATGAGACCAAAGACAGTGTTAATAGGAAACTTGAATTGTGGAGAAGCACTTTGGAGTCTAAAGGTTTCACGTTAAGCTGGAGCAAGACTGGGTATATGAAGTGTGAGTTTTCTCTGGTAAGAGATGGAGATCAAGACTCCGTGCATCTGCTTGGTCAAGAGGTACCCAAGAAAGAGGCTTTTAGATACCTAGGATCAATTTTGCAAAAAAGTGGTGAGATTGATAAGGATATAAATCATAGAATCAGAGCAGGATGGATGAAATGACGGAGTGCATATGGGTTTTTGTGTGACAGCAAAATTTCCCTTAAGCTAAAAGGAAAATTCTATTAGACAGCAGTAAGGCCTGCAATGTTATATGGAGCTGAATGTTGGCCAGCAGGCAACACAAGCATAAAATGGGAGTAGCAGAAATGAGGATGCTAAGGTGAATGTGTGGTTATACGAGGATGGATAAGATAAGAAATGAAGATATTCGAC
Source organism: Gastrolobium bilobum (assembly GCF_033153095.1). Classification (NCBI taxonomy): domain Eukaryota; kingdom Viridiplantae; phylum Streptophyta; class Magnoliopsida; order Fabales; family Fabaceae; genus Gastrolobium; species Gastrolobium bilobum. Next base: position 168,366 of record NW_026897469.1, on the reverse strand, counting down.
GAAAGGTAGAAGTAGTACCGGTAACTGAAAATATGAGGGAACATAGATTGAGGTGGTTTGGGCACATAATGAGACAGCCCCTGGATGCTCCTGTAAGAACAAAAGTTTGTTACCAAGAGCTCGACACAAAGAGAGGTAGAGGTAGACTGAAACTTAGCTGGGGAAAGGTAGTTAAACAAGATTTAATAGAGTGAGATATAGATTGGCGGACGGTGTGTCTAAGGACGGAATGGAGAAAAGCTATAAGCAGTGTGGAAGGTTAAACTTGTTATTCTTATGTTCCAGATGGTCTCTTTTTAGTCCTTTTCCTCTTCAATCCCCCTCTCTTTCTTTTCCCCTTCTTGTCTTTTATCTTATTTCCCCCTTCCCCAATTTTTATTTATTTATTATTTTATTTTTTAATCTCTTCTTATTTATCATTGGGTTCATCTACTACCGACCCCAATTAGCTTGGGTTAAATGTGCTATTGATATTGATGTTGATGTTGACAAAGCTAGAAACAAAGGAAAGAGAGATGTCATCTCACAAGAAAAAGATTACTAGATAACTCCAAGTAAGAGACCAATGATGAAGATGGAAAGAGCATCAATTTTACAGTTGGGCTTCAATCTTATCCCATCGGGATTGGTCATGTGTAGGCACCGTATTAGAGATATAGTAATATCTTCTAGTACTTTTAATACTTTGTCCCTTAACTACTTACAGGTTGTATTGTAGATAGTATAGACTTTGGTTCACTTACTAGATTGGCTGTACTAGTGACTAGTGAGGTGGTTCACATATTCTTGACTGCTAAGCCAAAGTTTGATATCAGAGACCCAAGGGCTGCTACCATCCAACTTGTTAGTGGAGAGAGGGGCACTGGCTCAGTGAAAACTGTGGGCTCAAGCTTTGGAACATCTTTTGAAGCCTTTGGGGGGCAAAATCCAGCCATGGATCACACTTAGCAACAGAGAGAAAGGCAGGATATGACCAGATCTAAGGAGAGGAGGCCATGGGCTCCCTAAGCAGAAGAGGAAAGCGCCGGCGAACACAAACAGAGTGCAGGTCAAAGATGGAAACACTGACTCCGGAGAGTAGACGTGGGAGAGCATGGCACAACCGGTAGCGGCTGGAAACAGGGATCCACGCTCTGCCATGTGCGGCTGAGCGTGCACTAAGAGAACAGATAGACCAGAGTACAAGCTTATCAATTATAATTGTAGAGATAACTTGTTTACTGCATGCACAGAAATGAATTAATCCTCGGAAAAAAATTTGAATCTACATTCTGTCCCTCAATGTAACCTTTATCACAAAATTACAAGTGAGCTCAATAGTCAGCAGTAATCTGACATGACTTAAAAGTCAAGAATAAAAATGGCTGCATACCTTATAATCTTTAGGAAGACTGATGAGACCAATGTCTGCTAGCAAAGTTCCAAACTGCATCCTCATCTCCCTGACACATCATCATATACACGAGATACTCAATAAGAGTTGATACAAAAATATAAATTACAGGCAGAAGACTGGATTAACATGCCTTCTGATATGTGCTTAACATATATTAGCAGGAAGCGTTGGAAGATCCAGATCTAATATTTGTCCGTAAATATAAAATTTCTATCTATTTCCTTGAGGGTACGGCGGTATAATAGTTGGAGGCATTTGTTCTATTAATTTCATTCCGTTTTCTATACTTTACAAGGCAGATTAAAGAAGATGGGTTTAAACCCAATATTAGAAATTGTTAGAGAAAAGCTGTCATTTATCTGCAGAATGATAAACCCAAAAATCAATTTAAGAAAAAAACAAGGGAGAGTGAAATTGATAAAGAGAAAGTTGAACAACACAGATGTATTGACTAACAGATTTGCCAAAGTGCATGTCATACGGACCCTAAACAAGTACTTATACCTATACTGCAGTTACATAATATATACCCTTTACTTTGAGTCTAATACAAAAAACTACTTAATAATATTTTCTTAATAACTTAATCATATAAAAGAACAATCCTAGTACCCTTTTTCCTTCGTTTAGATGGGAACCAATTACTGTCATTGGATTAGATTGTCTGAATTACTTGTGGCCATTGCATATCAAACTCAACCTGCGTTAAGGATATCTGACCTCACCCATTTTTTTATTGTTGCATTGAGCTATATGAAGATTGTCGCATAAAATACAATTCCCAATAAACAATCACCACAACATTAAAAAAGGCACACAATTGGATGAGTTTCTATTTAGTACTTTAAAGTTCCTGTAGGCAATATCTGATGGTATTTCCAGCAAAGATAACCACTCCCATTAAATCCCGACTAGCGAGGGTAGGGATGAGGGCAATCCTTGGATGCAGTGTTACCTTGCATATTTGCAAATAGACTGTTTTCCGGAATCAAACCCGTGGACATTTCGGTCACAAAGGAACCACTTTACCACTGCTCCAGGCTTGCCCTCTTTTTATTTCCAACAAAGATACTAAATATAATTAATCCATGACTTATAGAACATAGACAAAATACAAGATAATTAACATTTACAGAACTTAGAAAATCCATGCAAGAGCTAGCATTTAGAAAATTAGCATCCCATGTAATAAGTTAAATCTCTATGCAAAAAGATCCATTATAGGCTTTTCTTTTTTTCCTTCAAATTTCCAAAAAATTGGTAATGATATTCACTTGATCGCTGTAACAAATCTACATATTGAAGTTCTTTTCTCTTCCTAATAGGTTATTTGATTCAAGCATCCTCCTCCTCTTTGACACCAAAGATTTCACTTAAAGACATCACCACTAGCTTTGTCAATTCAAATGGTCAACCAACCATTGATCCCACCAAATCTGAGAGGTCCTCGGATAAGTTATCTTTGTAACAAGCTTGGTGCACACTTGAGCGGAAGTGTAGGATACATGTATTAGGATGCAATTGTCTTGTTCTTTGTACCATGTGAATATGATGAATTGTATCGTTGTAATTATTACATTCATTCTATATATACAATTATGGTGTAGTTGGAACACAGTCCTTTTCACTTATTCTTAGCAATGACACACTGCCCCTCTGCTTTAATGGAGTAGAATTCCTAAAGGAAAGATGCCCTAAGGAAGCTTCACAGCAAATAACATAATGGAGGAAATATAAAGAAGATTCGTTAAGAAAAAAGACAAGAAAGAATACTGAGAGGTAGCTGAACTATCCTCCGAAAAGGAAAAAAAGAAAGATGGGTGAATATAGTAGTAGAAAACGTATAAACGAAAGAGCTCTTTAGTCTATTGAACGAGATACAAATAAAAAGATAGAATACCTTATCATAAACATTACAGAGCTGCTCAAAAAAAATGAATTACAGAACTGGTGTGCAGCTTTAGCTCCTTTCTGCAAATTTAAAATTACAATGCGATTAAAACTATGATTATCTGAAAGAACACCATACTACGAAATAAGCAATGCAAATATGACAGTTTGTAGTAAATATTTGTACTTATTATATATTCTTTATTTCTCTATTTTGAGGATTTGGGTTTATTACCACTTCGGCCCATTGGGCCCATTAGTCTCACAATATGACTTGTACCCTTTTTTATATGTTCTCTTGAGAAATAATATTTCAGTTTTTCTCCTTTCAAGTTGGCATCATAGCTCTCGATTTGGGAGCCTTTTGCTTCCGTAGCCCTTGCCATTAGTGTGAATCCTCTTGCGCAGTTCCCGATCTTTTCCGGTGGCTAGCCGCCACCAGACATTTTTTCTAGGAACATTTTTTATCAAGAGGACAACCTTATGAGTTGGAACTTCCCGATCTACCCTTCTACGGCACTCTCGCGTCCAAGAATTGTTTCAAGCGCTTCCACATAACGAAAGTCAAAATGAAAGAGGGAGAAAAGGAGAGAAAATCTAAGAGAAAGTGAGAATCCATTGATTTATCCAAAGAGTGAGTAAAACAATACAAGTGCTGCTCTATTTATAAAGCTAATACAAGTTGACTCTTGTGTAGTTCCCCATCTTTTCTGGTCATTAGCCGCACGACATTTTAGATCAAGAGGACAACTTTTTGACTTAGAACTTCCCGATCTACCCTTCTACGGCACTCTCGCATCCAAGAATTGTTTCAAGCGCTTCCACATAATGGAAGTCAAAATGAAAGAGGGAGAAAGGGAGAAAAAATCATCAAGTCGCGTTCAAAATCAAGCTACGAGACTTGATGATCAAGTAAAGGTGACTTAAGGACCAAGTCAAGGTATCTTGATGAGGAAGCCAAAATGGGACTTGGTGGCCCAGTAGGCATGGTTGTCAAACTCGCGCGTTTACTTGTATAATCGAACGAGTTTACGCTTCAGCAACACTGTTACGAGTCACGATCTGCCTTTACTCGCTCTGCTCCGTCTCAAATTCTCAATCTCTTGTTTTTTTTGTCTCGAGCTCGCCTCTGTTGTCTCGATCTCTTCTACAGTCTTCTTTGTTTTATTTGTTTTATTTATAAATCATTTTATTTTATTATATAAAACAAAATCATTTTATTTTATTATTTAAAACAAAATCATTTCATTTTATTTTATAAAACAAAATCATTTTATTTTATAAAGTAAAATCATTTTCTTTTATAAAACAAATTAAATTTTTTTTTATAACAAAAACAAATTAATTTTGATTGGCTTCTGTTCTGTGTGATAAACCGTAAACTAAACCAAATCAGATTTTTTTTTTTTTTGAATATCCAAAACAAATCAGCATGGATATTTTTTGATTGGAGAAGACATCATGCAAGATGATGGAGATGAAGATGAAGATGATGATGAAGGAAATAATGAAGATGGTGATGAAGATGATGGGCAGAGGATGATTATGACATTCCATCATTCCTTTGAGATTTGATTGATATATTGTTTTGGATTTTGATCTTTTGTGCTATGACTTTATGTGTCTGAGACATTATGTGATTATGACTATTGTATGACATTATTTTGCTAGTTGGTTGAATTAAATTTGCTTATTATATTACTTTATATGCATATAAATATATATAAATATAATTTGTATCTTGTGTTACGAGTCTACGATCCGTCTTACGATTCTGCGATTTACGATTTTGGTTGACACTTCCGAGTTTGCATAGAATCTCGAGTTTGACAACCATGCCAGTAGGTGTAGTGTGATGTTGAAGCTAACTTGATAACTTAATGAACAAGTAATGGCAAACTTGGAGACCAAGTAATGAAACTTGGAGAACAAGACAAGTACCTTGGTGAGCAAGTAATGGTAACTTGGTGAACAAGAAACTTAACTTGATGAGGAAGTAACATAACTTGATGAGCAAGAAACACTCAACCTTGGTGTTCAACCAACTTACAAACTTGGTGAACAAGTAACACACTAACTTGTTGAACAAGTAACATGGAAACTTGGTATGCAAGTAAGGTAACTTGGCTAACAAGTAGAGCTGTCAAAACGGGCCACCCCGGCCCGTTAAGCCCTAACCCACGCGGGCTAGGGCCAAAAGGCCCGTAGGGCCAAAAAGCCCACAAACACAAGAGCCCAAACGGGCCAAAAAACCTATATGGCCCCATGGATTAGGGACAGCCCGCAGGCCAAAAAATAATTAATTAAAAGATTAAGAAATATTGTCTAGTATTTTTCAACTTTCAAATAGATATATTAAAAAACAGTTTGCACTGAATTTATCTAATTTAAACAAAACCTCAAATTGTTTTGATTTCCCTAATATCCAAAAAAAAAAAAAACTCAAATAATAATCAGCGCAAATCAAAACTGAACATAGAAATTTGGTTTAATAAATTGCCTTGCACTTTTTTCAATAAGAATATTAGTTGTTATTCATGTCGCTCTTGTAAATTATCGACTCACATCGAAAAAGAAGATTTTTAGGATGAAAATTATCGACTCACATATAAATTTATTTTATCCTCAATTTAAATAAATTTATAAAATAAAATTTATATATAAAATAAATTAGATAAACCCAAACAGCTTGCTTAACGAGGTGGTTGCGGATGGGGATCTCGGAGTCGGGGTTGATGACGCAGGCGGCGGGGGAAGTGGCGGCGTTGGGGGAAGGGAGCATGTCTCTAAGGGATGTGTAGGAGGAGAAGGGGGCGTTGCTAGGAGGGTGGCGTTTGTTGGATGCCACCATGGATGTGGTGGCAATGGAGTTGCGGCGGCGGGGGGTTGGCGACTCTGGCCGGTGGCGGTATTGACGGCGCAGTTGGGGAAGTCAGCCATGGTTGCATCTTGGAACCAGGTCTGGAATAATGGAAGTGTGGGTGTAACAAAGAGACAGGCGGCAGAAGAATGGAATAAAAGTGAAAGAAACCTAATTCATGTGGGGCTGCCCGCGGGCTAGCCCAACCCTACCCAATAAATGATGGGGCTATATAGGGCTGGGGCTGAAAAAGGCCCCCAACATATGGGGCTGAAGTTTGATAGGGCTAGATGCAGGGCTAAATGGATTGTCCCACGGGCCACGGCCCTATTTGACAGCTCTACTAACAAGTATGGTTCCTAGAGAAACTTAAACATTACACCATTTTATTTTCAATAGAAATTTACTCTACTTATTCTTATTTTATCTAACTTTTACTTATTTTTAATAATTATTCTACTCATAATTAATATACCTTTATACCACTTAAAATTAATGAAATTGCCCACACAATTTAACTAGACTGTCAGAATTAAGTTTAGACTATGTTTTTGCCAATTTACCCTTAACTTTCACTAAATTGACATCTATGTCCCTACACCTATTTCATGCTCTCATTCAGGTCTTAGTTGACTTGTTAGATATGAATTATATACTCATATTTATAATCATGTTAATTACATGATTAACTAGACACTACCTCCTTGACCACATACTTAATTCTCAATTATTTACTAAATTCCTTAATTAGCAAAACTTGCTTGTGAGGGTTGTTATAGTTTGGGTGATGGTGGTGGATGCTCCACCTCCTCTATTGGTTGTGGCTTCGATTGTTCTTGCGTCTTCCTCGTTGAAATATCTCCCTCATCTGTGACTTCATGAATTTTCTTGATCTTTTTTTCTTCTATGTTTGCTTATGCGAATTCTTCTTTTTTTTTGCGCATCGTACAACTCCTTCGATTCCCTTCAACTCCCGAAAGCTTTCTATTGAACCACCATAGTTTTCCACCTTCTCCGGTAGAAATTTGTTTTGCACCTTCATATCTAATCTTGCAAATACTGGTTTTGCATATCTAAGGGCTCCTCAAACCACCTCGTTATCCTTTTCATCACCTTTAGTACTCCTCCTTTTGCATCTTTGTTTCTGGTTCTAGAAATTCCGGTTCTGCTTCATCATCTACCAAGCAAGGTTGAAATTCCTTGAAAGCTTTTAAAAACGTCCACCAACTAACTTTTGGATTATACCAGTATCGATACCAGATTCAAGCTTGACTGGTGAACGCCTTCCTAGCTTCTGATGGCTTTTCAGTATCCGGAAGTCCCTTTGCCTTGAAGTACTTCTCAACTTGAATCAACCATCTCCAAGCTTCTTCTTCCCAGAAAATATAGGAATCTTCATTTTATAAAATTGATTTCTCATTTTTTTTTCTAATTAAAATAAAATAAAATTGGGGAGTGGTTTTTTTTTCTCTCTTTCTTATTGGTGTGGTTCAAAGCCCTCTTGTATCGGAGAGCTCTGATACCAATTTATAGAACCGAATCAAATAATCAAACAACAAAAGCAAACAAGAGACATTTTTGGCCCAGAACGATCTGGATTTTCTAATATATTGAAGAAGAAACAAGTTACAGTAAGGAAATGAGGCAGAAACAAAATATAGAAGAGAAAACTACTACAATGAAAATAGCTACAAATTGTGTAAGAAAAGAAGAACGTGAACAGCGAGCCAAGGGTGCAACACTTTCGAGGCGTGTGCTCTCTCCCAAGCCCAATTCCAAATCCAACCTCCCTATTTCTCATGCCTTCCCATGCCTTTTATTCCTTCAAACCACTTAGCCACCTCAGCAACCAACTTTCTTCTCTCTTCTAACAAACTCATTCTCTGGAATATTCTAAATAGCTGAGTCATCATTCAACCATAATCTACTATAATGCTTCCTAGCATACACTTTAATAGAAGTCGTATCCCCCTCCAAACCATATTCTCCCTATTAAGCAGCGGCTTGTGCCTAAATATATTGAGAGCATGCATAAAAAAACAAATTACAATCAAACACTGACCTCAGTCAAGATCCTCTCCCATCTTGTATAAGCTGTCATCATTAGTAAGTGATCAGATTGCCGATCAAAATCATTTGTGTCGCCAGGCCCATCTAGCTTATCATTCAACAATTTTAATTTTGCTCTTTCAACATTTTGCCTCTGAAGATCAATACAACAGTTAAGTCAAAATCTAATATAAACAAGAAAAGAAGTTAATTTTTTTATCAAAGCACTGAGAGAGGACCTCATCCTTTGGATACACAAACGGAGACTTGTAACTTAGAAATGCAGAAACTGAAAGAATAGGGGACAAGCAACCAAATATTGCACCATACAGCATCATCTGCAAATACAGAAACAGAATATCATTAGCAGGTGGTTCATAGTGATTTATATATTCACATTATATTCAACAGCAATGCAGAGCAGAGTAGGAAGGAAATGGACACAGACAGGACCTTGTTTTCAATAAACAAGATATACAGCATAACATTTACCAGAAGCAAGGACAAGTAACACGGAGAACAGCACCTTATTTCGGCAGAATTCGATGGGCATAATAAACATCTTATAGGAACATGAAAACGGAGGTGTCGAATACAACTTACTGTGTTTTATTCTCATTCATGACAAAGGTTACAACATATACAGCAAGCTGTCGATAGAAAAAATATAACACCACCACCTAAACTTCAGCATATAGACAAAAAGCTACCAAAAATAGAAAAGGAAATAAATTTACAAAACATAATCTCATGATTGCAGGATTAACAAATCCTTAATCCTTAGGATTTTAATTTCAAATTCCATCACTCCCCCAAGATGGTAAATAGATGTTAATCATTCCAAACTTGCTGACACAAAATTCAAATCAAATTCAACAAGGATTTTGTAAGCATATCAGCTTCTTGTGGCTTGGTTGGCACATAAAGTAGGCTGAAAGTTCCATTATCAATTTCTGATTTGATAAAATTTATGTCAACCTCACATGATCGTAAATCGTAATGAATGAGAATTATGCTAATAGCTGACTTGCTATCACTGTACATTTTCATAGAACCATCAAGTGGAATAAATAGATATTTCAGTAACTTATTTATCCAAATAAATTCACAAACTCCTTGAGTAATTGCCCTATATTCTGCTTCAACATTACTCGCAACAACAGTTTTGTTTCTTGCTTCTATAAGTTATTACATTCCCCCCACACTTATGTGTAATACCCTGCGATCATTATCATTAGCCATATATGACCCGAGAGTGAGACACCTACAAGCAGTGTAGAGGATCATACAGCACCTTAAAGCTATACCTGGCAGTTTGTAGGATCCAGTTATTGATAGGAGTTCAACTTCACCCTAGGTTGTCAGCAGCGGCCCGTAGCGCCGCTAAACCGCTACCGTAGCAGGTAGCGCCGGCCAGCCACTACAACCGCGACGCTGACCGGTAGCGGAAGGTAGCAACGTAGCGTAGCGACAATACCGCTATCCGCTACACCGCTATACCATTCCCATGTTGGAATTTGATGGAGAATCCGGAGATGATGATTTTCTTCATTAGTTCACATCTTGTATTTGACTATTTTTGACAATTTCATTGTTCATTTGTATTTAATCTTGGATCCTTCCTTTATGTTTCTTGTATTTGACATTGATTGTGGAATTATGTGTTTGATTTTGTATGACTTTTTATGTTTTAGCATTTATATTTGTGTAGTATTATATTGTTAGTATAATATGTGTGGAATTAATACTTCACCGTAGTGGCAATACCGCTATCCGCTATACCATTTTCAGGGGTCGACCGCTAACTGCTACTGACAAGTATGACTTCACCACATAATATTCTCCATAAATCATTGTAATTATTGTGAAATATTTTCTTGGCATACTTCAATTATTATATTAGGAAAGTAATTATTTAGTTAGGTCTATATACTACAATTAAAATGTACAGAACAATTCAGAAATAATATTCAGTATTTTTTAATTCGACTATTTTAAATTTAGGTGAAGAACCTTGAATTATGGAAATAAAAAGACAAGCACCAAATAAAAATGAAGAAATTCTTGAGATACAACATCAGCATTGAAAATCAAATGTTCAATTTAATCCATTGAAGATAATAAGAAAGAAGAATGAGGTGTACACCTTTCCAATTAATACAGGAATAGTTAAGGTGAAAGTAATGGTTAAAAAATTGGCCATATCTGATCAAAAGAAATAAATTATAGACAAAATTACGGTTTCAAATTTAGGTTAAATAACCTTGAATTGTAGAAATAAAGGACAAGCATCATATAAAATTCGAAAAATTCTTGAGAGATAAAGCAACAGCGTTAAAAATCAAAAGATCAATTAAGTCCTTTGAAGATAGGAGGAAATAATAGTTTAGTGTACACCTTTCCAATTAATACATCAACAGGAAGTTTTGCCAGATGATACCCAAGAGGTGTCAACTCTTCGTCCCCTTCAAGAGCACCGACCTACAACATTTTTGTTTCATTGAAAGCAAACATATACAAAGATCAGAGAACACTTTTATCAATCATATAGTTCCAAAAATGTAATATCCCAAGAAAAATAGTAATAATAAAATTAATAATAATAATAATAAAAATAGTGTATATCCTTACGAGTATCATTGTATCATGTTAGATATGTTGGGTTTAGTATAAAATGGTGTTATAGGCATTGATATATTTTGGTTGTCATCGAATGTTAGTAGTGTTGGTTAACATTTAATTGGAAATGTAAACAATTACTTCCATTTAATTTTGTAACCGTTAAGATATATTAATGATAATTAAAGTAATTATGATGACCATGATATTACCTACCGTTTTAATAATTGAAATAAGTATGATGACTAGTATTACCGTAATTAATGCCTCAGTTAAAAAACTTCAGCTATAAATAGGAGCTTAACCTAACCTAACCTAACCAAACCAAATCACTTCCATATTCTCTCAGGTTCCTTACATCTCTCCATTTCCCTTCTTCTCTTCTCCTTTTCCTTCTCATTCCCAACCCTTTTCGAATTCTATTGTTTGACCTAATCCAAATTTTTAGGTAACCATAAATTAACTTTATAGAAACTTTTTATAATCCTGTTCTATAGGGAGTAATCTATTACATGTAATCCTAATCCCTATAGATAGGTTAATTTTATATGAATTTTGATAGTGTGATTCTGATCTTTAGCGTATCATAAGTTAGTTTTATTTGAAGATTTTTATATATAATGCTTGATCCTTAGGGCATCATAGTTTAGGAAATAATAGATTAGTTTTATATGAAATTTATTATTGTTAGAGATGTATATAAATAAACCATTGATGGGCATTCACTTAACAGCTTAAGCTTTTGGATTGACTTGGTTCTTATATGGTATCAGAGCCTCGGTGTCACGAGTTCTATCCTCATCGCCTCCAACTTTCTCTTATGGAATTTCTTAGCACAGGTAGGTGGGCCTGTGCATTGTCCACCCTTCAAGCTCAGTGGGCTCTCGTGTGAAGGGACGTGTTAGAGAAGTATATAAATAAACCATTGATGGGCCTTCACTTAACAGCTTAAGCTTTTGGATTGAATTAGTTCTTACAATTATATATAATCCTAACCTTTAGTTAATCGTAGGGTAATTATATATGAATATTATTATGAATTTTATTGGGCTTTAACCCCTAGAAAATAATAGGATTAATCATATAATTATTTCGCGAACAATCTTAATGCTTTGATGGTGTTAGATAACGGATTATATATAGTATACATTTTACCTTTATTAAAATGATGGAAAATTGATTATGTGCGATATGGATCTTATTGAATAATTGTGGAAATTATGATTTTGATACCCGGAATTAATGAATAATTGATATGATGATTGGATTATGTGTATTGATGATTGGATTATATGTAATGGATAATTGATATGATGATTGTATTTGGGCTTTACTCTAATAGATGTTGGATATTTGAATTATGATATTCTAGAATAAATCGGAAAATTGTAATAATGGATAATGGATATGATTGGGGCCTTACTCTAAATGGATGTTGAATATTAGAATTATGATACCTTGAGCACTTGATCTAGAAAATATAATACTCTTTGAGGAAATTTTCCAATTATGAGAATTGGGACAAGATTAAATGATATTGATTGTAATAAAATAATGGTGGGAAAATAGCTTTTCGGATGGTACCTCCTGAAAGTGTTGAACACAACCTTTGGGTTTTATGCCTCCGATGTTACATATGTGAAAACGATGTTATCCGTTCTTCCCAAAGTGATATATGGCAACAAGGTTTCCCGGAGTACTAGTAGCAACTTTGGGAAGAGGTGTGCACACTAGGATTTGATATTTTGATGGCCAATTTTGATTATACGTGGCTGGCAATAGGATTTCCTGAGTCTACCATGGTTCTCTCCCCACTAAATTCACTAATTGAACTTAATAAAGATAAATATGATGAATAATGAAATTTGATACTTGATTTGATTATAATGAATATTTGAGTTGTGATTATTATTTATGTAATATTATGATTGATGTTAAGCTAAATATGTTAATTGAATAATTTATGATTATCCTTAATAAAACATCATTGAGTTGATTGTGCTGATTTATTGAGTTATAACTATTCTAAATAAAATGTTTTGATTGATGTTTGAGTTTATTATAATTATTGATTAACTTATGACTATCCTCGTTGTGTTTTGGATTGGGATTACCAGCTTTCGCTGATTGTTTGTCTTTGTGTTTGTGCTGCAATGATCCGTCGAGGGAGCAGGTTTTTCAGTGAAGCAGGTTGCAAAAGTTGGGCTAGCAATGGGCAGTGAGGGTGACGTCTCAGATATTTCTAGCTTGTCATAAATTTTAGAATTTTATGAGATTTAATGTATAAGACATATTTTGAGTTAAATCTTAGTCTCTGGTTTTATTTTAATATATGAATGTAATAAAATTAGCCCTGCACTTGTCATTGTTACATGTGCAGTAGTAACATTTCCCCAAATTAGTTTCCACAGTATTTATAAGATCTTAATAAATAATAAAATGTGAATTTTGGCAAATATATTATTACAAAAATATTTATAAAAATTGTTAGAAATTTGGAGGTGTGACAAAAAATATGTTAGTGATTGTAAAGAACCTTAGGATACACCACCCCAAAAGCTAGCTCTAAGGGTGAGAGTGCCCAAGGCCTTATAAACTCTATATTAGTTGCTTATACAAGCAATGTGGGACTATATATCTCAACACGCCCCCTTACACGAGAGCCCATTGGACTTGTAGAGTGGATGATGCAACAGGCCCAGCCTACCTGTGCTAAGAAATTCCACAAAGAGAAAGTGAGGGGCGGCAATGTTTGAACCCGGGACACAAAGGCTCTGATACCATATAAAGAATCTTGGGATACACCACCCTAAAAGCTAGCTCAAAGGGTGGGAGTGCCCAAAGCCTTATAAACTCCACATTAGTTGCTCACTTAGTTCATTCTTAACCAATGTGGGATTTTCTCACTCAATCATTCGCACTTGGATTTCTCAACATCTCCCCCTCAAGTGTGAGTCCAAGGCCTACATATTCTTTCCCTTCAAGGAGAAGCTTCTTCGAGTATTCATGGGGTTCATCAATGCTTGGCTTCTCATCAAACATTGACTCTTTCATCAAGGCTTGGTTGCACTCGTCAAGACCTTGGCTTCCCACATCAAGACATACTCGGATCACCACAGGCCAATCCACCATTAGCTTTGATACCAATTGTTGGGCCGTGCACGGGGAGCTCATGGTGGGGAGAAACCGCTAACCATGGGCCAAGTGAGCAGCAACATTAAGTGGGCTCGGAACACCACAATCAAACGCAAAACCTTAAGGCTTTGGGTTCATGGGTCCTTCCACTTATATACTCTTCACTTAGCCCATTACCAACCAATGTGAGACTCATCACACTTGAATATCTCAACAATCTCCCCGTCAAGTGTGAAACCCAATATTGATATGCTCCCCCTCAACCGAGTACGGGGTTCAAGTACTCAACCCGCCTCCTAGCCAATTAAGGTGATGGAACAGTACTTGGTTTGGTGCACTTATATATATAGCCTGTGTCTCTCCATCAAGTGGAGTATGGAGGGGTTGGGTCATACGTTGATATAGCCCACAACAACATTAAGAGGGTATGCTGGACCAGCTGCCTTAGAAAAAAGGGGCTGGATCTCAACGGCGACGAAAAATGTTGGGGCCTGAACAGGAATGTTCTAGTCCATGCTGACTTAACAGAGCAGCGACGAAAAATGTTGGGGCCTGAACAGGAATGTTTTTTTCCATGCTGACTTAACAGAGTTAGCTTTTGGGGTGGTGTATCCTAAAGTTCTTTACAGTGATTATACAAGAATGTATTTTCACACACATAACTCATAGGACTGGTAGATTTGTTTTTGGAGAAAGATACCAAGATGAGAAAAGAAATATGAATGAAGTATGAAAATGTCACAGCAAAATAAATAGAAATAAGAAATAAGGATCTCAATACATTAAAATCCTTCAATTATCTGAAGACCACTACAACAAATAGAAACCAAATTCCAAAACTAAAACAAGCAAAATGAATAAACATGTTCCAAATTAAATAAGGTGCTAGAACAGGGTGCTTGATAATTTTGCTATTCCTCTGTAGATAGCAACAGCATTAGAAAATTATATTAAATACCCTACGTCGAATTCAACATTCAGCAGAATTTATCAAAATGGGGATCAAAATCAAACCTATACTTTCTATAAATTAAAGAAAACCACATTTATAGAAAATCAAAATCCACAATAACTCGTACTTTGAAATCAGTGAAAGTAAAAAGGACTACAAAATACCTCATACAATAAAGATATCGCCGAACTCATTGCTTCAACCTTGGGAGGTTCTAAAGCCTGATAATGGAAAGATATTAAAGAAAACTGTCCTGGCAATCTGATCAGAGAACATTTTTTTAATCCTAAAATATAGTTGTTTACCTCAGACAAAAATGGCTTGATATAACCAAGAGACAGTAACTTAATCTGCAGACACAATTCAACTAATGGCATCCGAAGCATCTCCGGAACCTTGATAAAAAGAATATAACCTTGATAAGTAAATTAGAAGGATGGAAATAAAAAACATAAATCAACACTTGTTTTCAGTATTTCCTTCTGGAAGTCATGAAAACAGGAAACAATACGAAAACAAGGTAGAACTTTAACAATTATTAGTGAAAAAATATCAACTAAAAATGAAATCAAATAC
Organism: Gastrolobium bilobum; assembly: GCF_033153095.1. Taxonomy (NCBI): domain Eukaryota; kingdom Viridiplantae; phylum Streptophyta; class Magnoliopsida; order Fabales; family Fabaceae; genus Gastrolobium; species Gastrolobium bilobum. The sequence continues at coordinate 152,889 of NW_026897469.1, read as the reverse complement.
AAACCAAACACCACCTTACCTTTTAAGGATATCCTTTCAAAATATATACCTGATAAGGACGCATGAGTCTTTCAAATCTATGACGAGTGTACAAGCAAAAGCAAATTCCAGGTTTAACACGTCCGGCTCTACCTCGGCGCTGCCTTGCATTTGCTTGAGAAATCCAATCTTCGACCATGCTAGACAATTTCTAGTATCAACCATAAAAACAATCAAACCAGATCACAAAGAGTTATATTATCCATTCAACGCACATAGATAGTAATAACTTTATAGTTATAATTCAAGTTCTGCAAAAGAAAATGAAATCGGTAAACCAATAAAAACAGAAGACAAGACCTCTTCAGTTTCAAAAAAAAATTTTATTTACACTAGAAAGTATCGAAAAAGTAACAGTACAGATGTTAACTTTCCAAAGACATCCTGTAAAGGACCCATTTCATCCCATGTACTGCAACAAGTTTTAACAATGAGGTGAAAAACTAACATCTGTATAATCAAGACCTCTATGAACAAATTTATCATTATGCAATTGACTTTTCAAAGTCGTTAGATATAACAAGCGCTTTCATTCTAAAGCTTAAGGTTTTGGGATAGTTAATTCAAGACATGGTAACAAAGCCATTAAGACTATGTGATCTAGAATTCGATCCTTGTTGTCCCCATTCTTCTAAATAAACGTTATATTTTAATACAAGGTAGGGCACATTTGTGCATTTTCCGAGCATCAAGCCGGAAGGGCCGTTGTGTGACGGGGCATGTTAGATATATAATCATTCATATGCTTTCACCCAATAGTCTAAACTTTAGAGATAGTTGCTACATGAAAAAAAATAATAAAATAACTCATTTGAAAATGAGAAAGAAAACATACCTTATGTGGATTATAGCGATTCTGCTTATGTTTTCCACAGTCAATTACATATATCACATCATCTATTGTTATGCTGGTCTCTGCTATATTTGTGGCTATAACAACCTAAGAGAGGAGCAAAACATTTTTTAAGAGATTAGAATGAACAAAAACTATAGAAAGTTTGAATGATGGAACCAGTTTTTCCATTAAAACTAAAAGAAAAAAAACGTACAATAAATAGACACCAGAAATATTCCAGTGCAACAAATCCCTATAATCAGGGAAAGAGATAAAACTAGAAAACTGAATCCTATTTTAACTAAACAGGAAAAATATCAGAAACAAACTAATCCTAGGAATTTAAATAACAAATAACGAAACAAACTCCTAAGATTAAGGAGGAAAAATAAAACATTCTAGATGCTGAAAACTAGGGATTGCAACACTCCCCCTCAAGCTGGGTGGTAGATGTCCAGCATTCCCAGCTTGGAAATTAGTCCTTCAAATTTAATTCTTGATAAAGACTTGGTTAAGATATCAGCAATCTGGGACCCTGTGGAAATGTGACTTAGATCAATAATATTTGCATCAATTTTTTCCTTAATGAAATTTCTATCAAGTTCAACATGCTTGGTACGGTCATGATGGATTGGATTATTGACAATTCCAATGGTGGCCATGTTATCACAGAAAATCTTCATAGGATCCTTGTATTCGAGGTGTAGCTCCTTTAGGACTCTTAAAATCCACATTCCCTCACAAGTGCCTAAGGATAATGCCCTGTATTCGGCTTCAGCACTGCTTCTGGCTACCACAGACTGTTTTTTACTCCTCCAAGTGACCAAATTTCCCCACACATATGAGCAATAGCCTGTGGTTGATCTTCGATCGATAATGGATCCTGCCCAATCAGCGTCCGTGTAAATCACAATATCACGGCTGGAATTTTTCTTGAAGAACAATCCTTTACCAGGAGTCATCTTTAAGTATCGTAGGATTCTGTAGACGGCTTCCAAGTGCTCTTCATTTGGGCTGTTCATAAATTGACTGACCACACTCACAGGGAAACTAATATCAGGCCTAGTGTGGGCTAAATAAATGAGTTTTCCAACTAGTCTTTGATATCTCTCAGTGTCTACCGAAGCACATTCTTGTTTGAGTCCTATCTTGTAGTTCGCCTCCATTGGTGTATCAGAAGGTTTACATCCCAACATCCCTGTTTCATTCAGCAGATCAAGAGTATATTTTCTTTGAGAAACTGAAATTCCTTCCTTAGTTCTTGCCACTTCCATTCCAAGAAAATATCGTAATTTTCCAAGGTCCTTGACCTCAAATTTGTGAGCTAACGTCTCCTTTAATTGCTTTATCTCATCCTCCCAATTACCAGTAATCACAATATCATCAACATAGACAATTAATATTGTAATTTTCTGATGAGGTGCAGTTTTAACAAACATAGTATGATCAGTTTGACATTGGGAGTACCCTTGATTTTTGACAACTGCAGTAAACTTATCAAACCAAGCCCTTGGAGATTGCTTCAAACCATAAAGGGATTTTAATAATCTACATACCTTTCGAGATCCTTGACCATCTTCCACTCCTTGGGGAATTTCCATGTAAACCTCTTCTTCTAAGTCACCATTTAAGAATGCATTCTTCACATCCATTTGCCAAAGGGGCCAATCTAGGCAAGCAGCAATGGACAAAAGAATTTTAATTGAATTAAATTTTGCTACTGGAGCAAAGGTTTCCTGGTAATCAATGCCCTGTGTCTGAGTGAATCCTTTGGCCACAAGTCTTGCTTTATGGCGATTAATACTCCCATCTTCATTATATTTGATGGTAAAAATCCACTTACAGCCAACCACTGATTTTCCTTGTGGTAAGGTAACTATCTCCCAAGTGCCATTTTTTTTGAGTGCATGCAATTCATCCTGGATAGCAGAACACCATTCAGTAGTCTTAGATGCCTCAAAGTAGGATGTAGGAATGGTTTCCTTGTCAATGTTCTTGACTAGATGCTGCATCCTGGAGGAAAGATTAGCATAGGATATAAAATTACAGATGGAATGACTTGTACATGTCCTTACCCCCTTACGAAGTGCAATTGGCATGTGCAGAGCATCATCAGAACTTGGCAGCAAGGATTCAGTTTGGTCAAGTGCAGGACTAATGGTTTCTTCAGTTGGACCAGGAGCCAAGGTAATCTGTTTGTCAACATGTTCAAGCATCTCAGAAGCTGTTCTGTATTTGGGCCGTCGCGTGTAGACTTGCAGGGGCTGCTGTTCAGGCGGTTTCTGGAGCGGGCCGGAAGAGGATAAGCCATTAGATGAAGTGTCATTTTCCTGAGATTCACCTAAGACCGGTGTAGGGGCTGTTGAAGCAGAGTTTTCTGGAGTATTAGTCACAAACAACCATTCCTTGGAATTAGGGATCTCCCCCTGAATGGCGGTTTGGGAAAAATAAGGCTGATGTTCAAAAAAGGTGACATCTTTAGTAATGTAGAATCGATGTGTGGCTGGACTGAAGCATTTATACCCCTTCTGAGTAGGGGAATAGCCAAGAAAGATGCCCTTAAGAGCCCGAGGATCCAATTTACCACCTTGAGAGTTATGAATGAACACGGTGCAACCAAAAATTTTTGGTGGGAGATTTGGGGTTAAGGTCAATGAAGGGAATGCAGTGAGGAGTGTTTGGTAAGGTGAGGAGAAGTGTAATACCCGAGATGGCATGCGGTTGATAAGGTAAGTGGCTGTAAGAATAGCTTTCCCCCAATAATTTTTGGATGTATTTGAGGCAAAGAGTAGGCTACGAGCAACTTCAAGTAAATGGCGATTTTTTCTCTCAGATACACCGTTTTGTTGTGGGGTATTGACACAAGAGCTCTGGTGGATGATGCCATGGTCTTTTAGGTAAGCTGAAAGGTCCAAGTTAAAATAATCACGTGCATTGTCAGATCTAAGGGTAAGGATTTGGGTTTGAAATTGGGCAAGGATCATTTTGTGAAAGACTTTAAAGGTGGATGTGACTTCAGATTTATTGGCTAATAGGTACACCCATGTCATTCGAGTATGATCATCAATAAATGTGACAAACCAACGAGCACCCGTAAGGCTTTTAACAGTTGCAGGTCCCCACACATCACTGTGGATAATGGCAAATGGTTTAGAAGGAACATGCATTTGTAAGGGATAATGAGACCGAGTTTGTTTTGCAAGTTGACATATATCACATGAAGGAAAATTCGAATTCTCATTAAATAAAGAAGGGTACATCTTTTTCATATATTGAAAGTTTGGATGCCCTAATCTAAAATGCCATAAAAGAGCCTTATTCAAATTGCTAGTTGCTGCAAATGTGCTGTCTTGAGTCTTCATAACCGCGGCTGTGTAAAGTTGATATAAACCATTAGAGACCCTAGCACTGCCAATCGTCCTCCCCGATGCCAAATCCTGAAAAATACAATCAACGTGGGTAAATTTGACTGTGCACTTTAAATCCTTGGTCAATTTGGTAATAGAAATTAAATTGCAGGTAAGAGATGGAACGTAGAGAACTCCAGTTAAAGATATGGTTGACGATAGGTGAACAACACCAATTCCGTGAACCTTGGCTAAGCCTCCATTTGCTGTTTTTACTGATTTTGCCTCGAAAATGGGAAAGTATTCAGAAAGAAGAGAGGAATTACCAGTCATATGATCTGTAGCCCCAGAATCTACCATCCAGGAATCACATTTATCAAGATCGGATTGGAGAGCTGTATGGAATGTACCTGATTGATGACTATCAGATGAGGGATTAGATTTGTCCTTATTGCAATCTTGCAGCATGCGTTGTATGGCTATCACTTGTTCCCTTGTAAATGTATGGCCTTCGGATTTTGCTTGCGGAACATCTTCTACAACTGCAGCAACATGATTAAAGTCTCTGTTTTGTCTTGGCTTCCAATCAGCTGGCTTGCCATGGATTTTCCAGCATGTATCCCGAATATGCCCAGTTCTGTTGCAATGGTCACACCAGAGCTTACCATTTCGCCTAGGTCTGGAGTCTGCATTGTTAGGTCTAGAGACAAAGGCTGCTGCTTCCAAAGGTGCATCAACTTTTGGGATGCTATTGGTCAAAACTTTGCGGCTTTCTTCCCACTTTAATTCAGAAAAAACTTCTCGCAAGGATGGCAGAGGGCGAGTGGCCATGATGTGGCTGCGAGCTCCATCATAGATTGGATTGAGTCCCAAAAGAAGGTTGTAGGTGCGGTCTTGTTCAACAATTTTCTTATACTGAAGAGTATCGGCTGGAGTAGTCCATTCATGTTGATCATAAAGATCCAATTGTTGCCAGAATTTTAGGAGTGAATTATAATAGCTGGTGACATCCTTGTCCTCCTGTTTGAGATCACGAAGAATCCCCTTGATGTGAAACAAGGCAGCTGTGTTATCTTCCTTAGAGAAGGCTTCCTTCACGCCATCCCAAATTTCCTTGGCTGTGGAGCACAACATGTATGTTTCAGCTATTTCAGGCACCATGGAATTCAGCAACCAAGACATCACAAGGTTATTTTCAATGGACCACTTCTTGTATTGTGGATGACTGGTTTCCAGAGGAGCAGCATCACCCGTACCGGTGAGATGATCTCCCTTGCCACGGCCTCCAATGAACATACGAACGCTGCGTGACCACAACAAATAATTGTCTCCATTGAATCGATGACCAGTGATGACTAATGCTGGACTATCGTTGGTAATGACAGCTGCTGAGTTGTTGTTGGTTTGGTTTGATGCTGAAACATTGAGTGGGGTTGTTGTTGGAGTGGTATTTGTACCGGTGGTATTGGAAGAAGTAGTTTGGTAGGCTCTCATGGTGCCAAAGAGTGGCACATTGGTAGCCACGGGTGGATCAGTCCCTTAAAAATCAAGCTCTGATACCATATAGAAAGTTTGAATGATGGAACCAGTTTTTCCATTAAAACTAAAAGAAAAAAAACGTACAATAAATAGACACCAGAAATATTCCAGTGCAACAAATCCCTATAATCAGGGAAAGAGATAAAACTAGAAAACTGAATCCTATTTTAACTAAACAGGAAAAATATCAGAAACAAACTAATCCTAGGAATTTAAATAACAAATAACGAAACAAACTCCTAAGATTAAGGAGGAAAAATAAAACATTCTAGATGCTGAAAACTAGGGATTGCAACAAAAACCATAATAGTAAACAATCTGCAATATACTAAGTCTGTTGAAATAGCAGCTTATATAATTAATTAATAGCCTAGATAAGCTGGAAGACGATAGCATGCAATATTGCCAACTAAAACATGCCCTTCGAACAAGAAGCACAAGGAGATGTTGTAGAGAATGCTTCAACAAACAAAGCAGAATGCTGGCATAAATACTGGTACAGCATCCATGGCACAAAAGGGAAATTTCTTAAGTGCACTTAAGGTTACTCAGGGAAGAAACAAATCCAAGGATTATAGACTTAGGAGCCTCAAAATATATGACAGAGGATGTTACTGTATTTGAAAAATACTCATCGAGTCACAATAATTCAACAGTACAAATTGCAGTTGGAACACTCTGAAAGGTTGATGGCAAAGGTTCAGTTATTGTCTCAAAGGATATCACCCTCTATGTTCCCAAACTGGATTGCAACTTACTGTCCATAAGTAAACTGACACTGCACCTTGATTGAGTTACTACACTTCTACCTTACATGTGTGAATTTAAGGCTTTGAATTTGTGGAAGAAGATTGGCAGTGCTGAGGAATATATTGGACTCTGCTTCCTTCAGGTTGAGGACTCTAAGAGGCAGCCAAATAACCTTGCTTATGTAGCTTCCTCCCTTAGTGATTGTAAAGAAAACTGTTATATTGTGGAATTAAGTTGTAAGTAGCAAATGGCGGCCGGAAGAAGCAGGACTACCGCCAGAGCAATTGAGCAAAAGTTGCCGAAAAGATGACACGAAAAAGAAATAGTGACAGACAATGCCGGAAGATGCAGGACTGCGAACTGAATGATGACATGACAATTGAGACTAAAATTGGAGTACGAACACGGTGATGAAAACAAAGGTGAGCTCCGAACTTTAAGGAACTTGCCAGCAGAATATTGACTAAACAGGTCACAGAGGATGGTATCACTCTGATATCATATTGAAAGTATAGGGTTTAGGCATCGATGGAGAAAAAGGGAGAAGACAAAATAATATTGTATATTGATGTGATATAAAAGACAAAACATTAAACCCTATTTATATTAAATAGGAGACTATAAGGAAACGATCTCCTCTTTATATCATTGGGTTCATCTACCACCAACCTCAATTAGTTTGGGTTAAAGGTGCTATTGATGTTGAGGAGACTATAAGAAAACAAATCAAGAAATATAAGGAAATAAGGAAACTAATCCTAAGAGATATTCTAGGATATTCTAAACAATATTAAGATATAATCAAAATATTATATGATATTTACTATTCTAACAATCATCAAAATTCTAGGTGAATATGCATGTCCATAACAGACCACAAATAGTCTCTCTCTCTCTCTCTCTATATATATATATATATATATATATATATATATATTTGTTGAGATATATAGTCCCACATTGGTTGTATGTGCAACTAATGTGGAGTTTATAAGGTCTTGGGCACTCCCACCCTTTGAGCTAGCTTTTGAGGTAGTGTATCCCAATGTTTTTTACATGGTATCAGAGCCTCGCCGCCCCCCACTTTCTCTTGTGGCGTTTCTTAGCACAGGTAGGCTGGGCCTGTTGCATTGTCCACTCTTCAAGCCCAATGGGCTCTCGTGTGAGGGGGCGTGTTGAGATATATAGTCCCACATTGGTTGTATGTGCAACTAATGTGGAGTTTATAAGGTCTTGGACACTCCCACCTTTTTGAGCTAGCTTTTGAGGTGGTGTATCCCAATGTTCTTTACAATATTATTGCGGATATTAATTACAATGATATTTCGGAATCACCTATGATATTCTAAGAAAAGCAAACATGTAGAAATCAATCGCCACTTCGTTTAAAAAAAGATAAATTCAATTCCGACTCGAACACGCACCCTCATGCCATTAAACAACATGCTTTTTAACTAAAGCACTTCCAAGGCCTACTTATGAGAACCTAAGATCCAAGCTAGGCATGATTAAAATTTACCGCCAAGCATGGATATTTATAATAACCCTCACATGTACTTGTGGACTAATGATTTTATCATAATATTGAAGAATAATTAGAGAGAAAGTATAAGAGAAGAAATAAAGTCACTTTGGTGAAAAAGTATTAAAAATAACATTTAAGGGGGTAAAAATGTGGGTAGGCAAAGCTACCTGAAAGTTAAAAGTAAAATGGTAAATAATACCACAAAAATATTGTAGATCAATGGTAAAGTTGGATTGAGAGATAAGTGAGCAGGATTGATAAGCTTATACCTATTGGGTTAGTTTGAAACCACTTAAGTACCAAAAGCACTCAAATCCCTCTCATTCTCTCTTCTCACCCGCGACTGTGCTCAAATGGGGCATGGGAGAGTTTCACTTCATCTCTTCCATTTCTTCAACCTATTCCCTTAGAAACAAGATTGTTCAACCTCAATCTTCATCTCCTTCACACGCCTTCCATCTTCTTCATTTGTGAGTGGTTTGAAAGAAAGAAAGAGAACAACTTGGAGCCATTTTCGGACATGGCTTGGAAGGGAGGAAATCTTGGCGCTAGAAGCTTGGGTAAGATACTCTAACCCCCCATTGTGGGATTCTTTGAGAATAACATGATTAGGGTTTATAAATTGGGGATTCTAATGAAATGATAGATAAATCTTAAATACAAGAGTAGAAATGGCATGTTGGGATGTTGGATGAGTGGATTCTCATGAAAATATCATGGTTTAGGGTTGTATAATTGGGATTTGATGGTACGGATAGTTAGAGAGTGATTTGGCTATAGCTTCCTTTGTTAAATATGCTTAGGATTGCTTCTGGATGAAAGACAACCCAAAGAAATCACCATTTAGCTCACTATAGAAAATCATGGTTTTTTTGGCTATATGTCAATTTCAAAAATCTGATGGCTTGAGTAGTTGGAGGGTGATTTGTAGGTGAGTCCCTTTGTTAAATATGTTTGGGATTGGTTCCCGTAAAAGGAAAAATTATGAAATCACCATTTAGAACACTTTGATAAATTGGACTCAAAATCAAGTGATATTAAAGTGTGAAAACCTTGGTTTTGTGTAGGATTCACGTTGAGTTTATAAATGTGAATATTGATGGATATGTGTTCATTGGTTACAGTGTGAAACCAAGTGGACTAGTGGAGCAAGAGCATGGATTAGATCAAGCTATGGACATTGACCAAAGCTCTTGATTGTTTTGGATTAAGGTAAGTATTAACAATGGTTTGACATGAGACTTACTAAACGAATATGTGATTAATTGTGATAATTCACCTTGAAATAGGTGTTGTAAATTGAGTTGATACTCAAGTATTTGTGGAGCACCTTGTTTGGGCTTGAAGCAAGCTTAGGTGAAAGCTACAGGTGTAAGCTTTCGGTCCTTGAGGTTAATCACTCGTTTGTTCCACAAGACTCCGAGGGACGATGGTTCTTTGATATGGTATGTTGAAAATGATTTGTTATATGTTGCATATATATGTATGTATGTTTGTGTGCCACACAAGACGGTGTTTCCTTGTGTGAGGCATAAGACAGTGTTTCCTCATATGGTATGTGGCAAGACTGTGTTTCCTTGTGTAATGCATACTTGTCATATTCTCTGACTAGTAGGATTTATTATTGCACATATTCATTGATATACATATTTTGATGCATATATGCTTTTATACTATGATATTATGCCTGAAGTGAACCTGGGGGTGGAAGAGCCCTCCAAGGACCCCTAGTTTGTTGAGATTATCTTCTCACTCCACGTTATAGGGATTACCATTTCAGGTACAATAGCTGATGGTGCCGAAGCATTGCGCGGCAAGAGGCCGGAGGAGAGATACTATCTGACCTGATAGTCATGTTTTGATTGACATTTCATTTTGTACATGACATGATGTTATTCTATTGAGATGTACATGCCATGTATTTTTTTTTTTGTGAGCATAGGTGGTGTCTATGCCATGTTGATAGTTTATCTACTTTGTTAGTTATGCCTGCATATGTCTAGGTTACTTATTTAATTACATCTCTTTTGGTTGGTTGATGTAATCATGTAAGTAGCTCTATGGACATTATTTTGAGACCTGTTATGTATGGGATAGCCTATGCCATGATTGGATAGGCAATATGATTTATGCCTGAATTATATTAAATTGTTAATCAGGTAGAAATTATCATGGTGGAAATTATCCCCAGTGGTCCGAAATACAGACAAAATGCTGCCCGTTTTATTTTGACCAAAGAAGTGATGAAAATTTTAATACATAAGGAAAATGAAAAAGTTAACTTCCGCATTTATTATGTTAAAAATTTGCTGCGCTAACTATCATATGAATGCTAATTAACCGGCTACAGACGGGGCGTTACAATATTGGTTCGAGACTAAAAGGAAATATAATTCCTAATTAATAGGAACAGCCACAGTTAATAAATTATGCATTTAAGTCCTGCTAGCTGGAGCTTTATTTGTCTGCATTCTTTAGGGATTTCTTGTATGTCATATCATTTCTGTTTTGGTTATTTAAAGGTTTTCACTCTTTCAGGTTCCTTGATTAGTTTACAGTCTTCCCTATTTATTCTGCTACCTAACCGTTTATAATCAGAAGGAAATACAATACTCCAACCAAGTTTTCTGTCAATGGACCATATGCACATAGATGGATTGTCACTCTATCCAAGAGAAGATATGGACAAGATGTATTTACTATGTCTCTTAGAGGCCCTCAAGTTAGCTACACTTGTATCAAGCTTGGTGCAAATGAATTATATACTCGAGCTTGTCGAGGAGAGTTGAAATAATTGTTGCATATAGTTTATTATTTTATTTCATATATTGAACTATAGGCTGTTCATAGCCTCTTCATGTGAACCCTGCACAAAAGCCACATCAAATTTGCTCAAATCGGATTTTCCAAGTCAAATTCAAGATAGGTAAAGTATGAAACTCCTAACCCCCAAGGATAGCTCAGTTGTCAAGCTGAGCGCCCAAGGGTTTGTTTTGATCATGGTTCAAACTTTGGCCAAAGCAAATTCTTGGATTTCTTTGAGATTCAGAGGGAAAACTGCCTCCCCCTCGAAGGAGAATTAGTCTCACCCTTCTTCCAAGGACAGTGGTCCAATGCATCCTCTGTTTCAATAGAAGCTAGTCTTAGGGCTATACTCTGAGGATAAGGTAACCGGAAGAGGTTGAGTGGGGATACCAAAAATATGAAACTCCTCACACTCTAGCTTTCGATGAGACAAGAACTCTTGGTGGTTGTCACCACGACCCTTACTCACAAAAGGAACAAGAACCGATGCCTTAAGCTACATTGCCATAACCAAGCTCGTAACTTGATTGACAAGACCTCAATTTACATGTGCAAAGAACCATTTCAACCCAAAATCTTAAGGTGTTGGGTGATGGCCTTTTTAATGGTTTATATTATTCTTTAACACACCCCCTCACACAAGATCCCTTCGAGCTTGAAGTGTGGATATTGCACAGGCTCAATTTTTTTGTTTACCTTGTGCTTATTTTAATTCCACTCGAAAGTGGGGGCCGGTGAGGATCGAACTCATGACCATCTGGTCACTGAAGCTCTGATACCATGTAAAGAACCATTTCAACCAAAAACCTTAAAATGTTGAGTAATGGCATTTTTAATGGTTTATATTATTCTCTAACAACGTGTAGCACGAAAACCTAGTTCAACTAATAACATGAATAAGGAATACCTTTGCAAATTTCATTAAATAAAACCTAATCATTCTTTGTCTCTTCTCATTGATGTACGCCTATTATAGGTCACTTACAAACCAGACCAAATTAAATATGCCTAAAAAGAAAGTTTTTAATAACAGCGGATTACATCATCAAAAGCCCAATTGTCATAACTTCTTTTAATTTGAGAATTGCAACTACTAATATGAAATAAAGGGTTAGAATTAGATTAGTGACTTATAATGCTAATTCAACATCAACATAAACTTTATCCCAAATTAGTTGGGGTCAGTGACAGATGAACCCTAATGAAAAGTACGAAAAAATTGAAGGATAAAAATAAAATTAAAAGAACTATAACTAACATTAGAAATGAAAACATAGCAATAAACAATTCAGAAGCAAAATAAAAAAAATAAAGTGAAAACAAAAATACATTAGAGAAAAAATAACACGAGAGAAAAAATAAAAAAGTAAAAATACAAATACAGAGAAAAAAATTAAAGAAATAAAGAGATAAAATAAAGAAAAAGAAGAAAATAAATAAATTAGTAACAGAAGAAAACTAGAGAGAGAAAAAAAGTGAAATAAAATAAAGGAATAAAGGGAGATATAGGGGAGAAGGGCTATAATGCTAATTGTAAGAATGAAATTATATGGATCAAAATCACCTTTCGCATATTTCCTGGAGGGCGTAAAAACACTCTTTTCTGTTCAGTTGATGCAACTGATGAATGCAAAGGAATAACCCAATCAGAAGACGGACCACCAAATTGGTATGAGGCCACCAACTTGTCATGTAATAGGTTTATTTCAGACACTCCCTGGCATGTCGAAGTTTAATTAAAAAATATATATAACTATTCATACTTAGAAAATACAGATAAACATACAAGCTCAAAGGACAACCAAATAGTCTTACAGGTAAGAATACGAGGATGGCACCCTCACCGCAAGTTTCATCAATAAAACATATAAGATCTTCAAGAAGATCGTAATCAATGACATCTTCATTCAATCTTTTCTAAATAAAAAAAACTTTGGAATGGTCAAAATAAAATCACAAATTAAGGAGTTAAGTTTCACATCTTAAAAGGGACTTACCAGATTTTGTTGGGCTTGTTCACTGTACGATTGATAATGGCTAGGAACAAAATTTGGATTAAAATTTTCTTCAGAAAGGACAGACTCGTCACCCCATGCAGATAAGACTAGATTCTTCTTCCCCCTGCTATTTGTCACAGGACCCCTCTGCAAATTCTAAAACGCAATATTTCATAAGAGGAAGGGCAATTGGTAAAAATTCTATTTCAATTCTTTATGTAAGAATCATCGTTCAATTTTTTTTTCAGAAATAACGTTAGTTCTGCAAATGGGTCATACAATGATGCTATATCAATTTTCAAACATTTATATAATTCTAAGCCACAGAATTAGACAAAGGTTAGTGGGAATGGTTAACATGTGGAAATCAGATAAATTATGCTCCAATTCAACAAAAGTAACAAGAATAGTTAATAAAGAGGTCAAATCCCAGTTCAGTAACAGTAATCTTAAGCCAGCCATAGATTACCTACCTGGCCTTTGGAAAATGTTTCATTTGCTAAAGAAGCTGGAGAATCTGAAGGAAGTCGATAATTAATCTGATCATATACATCCTCAAGAAAGTATGTTGTCACTTCATGAGTCCTGCCTTCCGCAGTAAGTACAGGACAATGGCCAAAGTATCTTGAAAATAAACTTGAATCAACAGTTGCGGACCTGATCATGATAGTAGCATATAAGACAAAAAGGATTTCAAGATGAAATGAAATAAACAAAAGCAAGTGTAGTGCACTAATTGTCCGAACAGAATTAGACACAGAAATACATACATTAGAATGACTTTCAGTTTTGTAGGGCTTTCAGTAGAGTGCTTCTCAATTAGATTCTTTAGAACAATTAGAAGAAAATCTCCCTGTAAAAAGTTAAAAAGCAAATATATGAGATTAACATATTTTTAAAAAACAAAAAGATTATTAGTATAGAATAGTTCATAAATGGAACATCAAGAATCCCCCTGACAGCATAAAAAGAAATAAAATTGTAAAGAACCAATTCAACCCAAAAATTTAAGCTGGTGGGTGAGTCTACATTAATGATTTTATATATTGTTGAGATATATAAAACCATTAATGTAGCCTCACTCAACAGCTTAAGCTTTTGGGTTGAATTGGTTCTTTACATGGTATCAGAGCCTCAGTGTACCGGGTTCGATCCTTACTGTCCCCACTTTCTTTCTAGTGGAATTTCTTTCTTTGCACAGGTAGGTGGGCCTGTGCATTGTTCACTCTTCAAGCTCAATGGGTTCTCGTGTGAGGCGGCGTGTTGAGATATATAAAACCATTAATGTAGCCTCACTCAATAGCTTAAGCTTTTGGGTTGAATTGGTTCTTTACATATATCTCTAACATGTCCCCTCAACAAGAGTCCATTGGGCTTGACGGGTGGATAATGCACAGGGCCACCTATCTGTGCTAAGAAATTCCACAAGACTCAATTAATTATTAATTAAATGAGGGGCGGTGAGGATCGAACCCGTGACACCAAGGCTCTGATACCAAGTAATGTGCCAATTCAACCTAAAAGTTTAAGCTGGTGGGTGATGCTACTTTAATCGTTGTATATATCTCTTACAAAAATCATTAGCTCACGGGAGAGGTGTCAAATTTGACTATAAAATATAAAGGTGTAAATTCAATGCTAGAGCAGTTCGTTTATGATAAGCTTCTATTATATTTTGTAATAATTGACAGCCATTCCAGCTGTCAGCTAGTTAGTTATGGACATACTTCTCACTATATATGTACAGATCCCTATACAACATCAACATCACTTTTATCTCAAATTAGTTGGGGTCAGCGGTCGATGAACCCAAATAAAAAGCAAGAAAAGATTAAGGGAAAAGAAAAATAAATAAATAAATATAGGCAAAATGGACTAAAAAGGATTGTTTGAAAAAGGAAATTACAGTCTATCCCTCCACAATGTAGATAACTTTCCTTCAATTATCAGATTCTGAATCTCATGTTCTATCTCTCTGTCTTTCCTCTCTGTTCGATCATTTTCTTTCAGTTCTTGAACCCTAATAAAGGCTTTGTATTCTGATTGTACGGGTTTGGGCTGGGGGGTTCCTTACCTGGCCACGATCACCCAGTCTGGAGAAAATGTTGATTGGGCAGCACATTCAGGTCATGAAAATTGGACATGATGAGTTTTCAAGCTGGGTTTGGGTCACACTTCCGGTTGGCCTAATCTGATGCCAGATAATATTTTGAGGCAATTTTTTTAAAAGAAGGGTGATAACTGATAAATTTTAAGGTTCATATAATTTTTTATAAAAAAATTATGCTGTAAAACATCTTAAGTTTTAGATTCTTTTAAAATTTTATGACTTAACCACACATAATATCTAAATTTATACTTTTGTTTAAATATTGAGTAGGCCCAGACATAATCGAGCCATGATTGGGTCTATATCTAAAAATTTGACCCGTGACTCAACTACACCAAAGCAGTACCATCATCTGTGACTTGAACATCACTACTTCGTTGCTGAGTCCATGGTTGTTAGTATCGCACGATACGCGATACGTATCGTGCGATACGATACGATACAGTGTCAAATCGATACGGATCGCAATAGCAAATCGTTTTTGGCATGAATCGTGATTTGGAATCGTAGAATCGAACGATTCGCAACCGAATCGTGAATCGAAATTTTTTTGCGATTCAGAATATAAAAAAAATTTAAAAAAAATTTAAAAAAAACACTCAACAGTCGTTTTAAAAAAAACACCTCAACAGTCGCATGGAACGGCATGTATATGAAAGGTTGCTTCAGAAAAATCAGGGATTCAAAATCCCATTTAAAAAACAAAAGGAAACACGAAGCAGAGGAGAAAAGAAAACGCCTTGCAGACTTGCAGAGGAGAAAAGAAAACGCCTTGCAGACTTGCAGAAGAGTAGCGCTCAAAAGACTTGCAGACCCTGTGTAGAAGAAGACTTGCAGAAGGCAAAGGAGTACGGGTATTATTTTTGAAATGGGTGATTTGATTTGTGATTGGAATTTGTAAATTGTAAATATATTAAAATATTACAGACACAGTGCTTGCTGAAGTCGTTCAATTTAAAATGCATGAGACTATGAGAGGATGTGTCTTATAAATAGATTATTGTTTCTATTTATAAGACACGTACACATTTCAAATCAGCTTTTTTGTGTATGTGTCACTGTCATGTTGAAATTGAAAGTGCTATTGCCTATTGCTGAATGAAAGTGTTATTGCCTAATGAAAGTGCTATTTCCTTTTTCATTTAAATAGTGAATAAATTCAATTGAGTATTAGTGCATTAGCTGAAGACACCTACGGACCTACCTAATATATTTTTCACAAAAGATGTATCTTTAAGCTTTTGGTTACTTTGGCAAGCTAGCAACAGAATTCAACAATCTGGAGGGTTCTGAACAGAGGTGTACAAAAAGTTCAAAAAAAAAAAAAAAAACCGAACCATTTTATGAATAATCGGTTCTACTAATTCTTTTCTCTAACAACTAGCCTTTATAGTTTTATTTTATTTTTACTGTGAAGTTAAATAGTACGTAAGTAGCCTTTGATTTTTTTTTCTCTCTTTTACAGTAATAAAAATGGCTCCAAAGAAGAAATCCCAAAAACAGAAGGATATAACTTGGGATCATTGTAAATCCCTTGCGAATAGGTTGAATGTTAAATGTAACTATTGTCCCAAAACAATGTGGGGAGGAACATTTAGAATGAAGCACCATCTAGCTGGAACACACAAAGAAGTTGCTCCATGCCAACAAGTGCCGGAAGAGATAAGGGATCTATTTAAAAAAATATTAGAGGATGCAAGAGATGATGATGAACTAGAGTGCTTCGATGATAAAGATTCACAAAAAAAAGGGAGCATGGATAGTTTTATGATAAAAGGAAAAAGTGGAAGTGGCTCATCTGCTATGAAACAACAAACTATAAATTCAATGGTGAAGGATAGAGATTTGGTGGTTCGAGATATTTGTAGATGCATATATGGCAATGCATTGCCATTTAATTTAGTTAAGAGTCCACTATTTATTAATATGGTGAAGTCTATTAGTGAATATGGTAGAGGCTTAAAACCACCAACTTATCATGAAGTGAGGGTGTCATATTTGAAGAAAGAAGTTGATCTTGTCCATACTAGTTTGGATAAATTTAAGTTGGAATGGAAGAAAACTGGTTGTACATTGATGTCAGATGGATGGACTGATGGAAAGGGTAGATCTCTTACTAATTTTCTTGTTAATAGTCCTAGAGGGACTGTTTTTATAAAATCTGTTGATACAAGCAGCTTTATTAAAGATGCTGAAAAAATGTTTGAATTACTTGATGAGATGGTGATAGAAATTGGAGAAGAGAATGTCGTTCAAGTAGTGACAGATAGTGCTTCAGCCCTTGTATCTGCTGGACAAAAGTTGATGGATAAAAGAAAGCAACTCTTTTGGTCACCCTGTGCAGCCCACTGTCTTGATTTGATTTTGGAAGATATTGGTGGCATTACAGTGTTCTATAATACCATTTGGAAAGCAAAAAAAATTACAACTTTCATTTATAGGCACACATGGGTGTTGAATTTGTATAGAACCTTTTCCAAAGGTAGAGAGTTAGCTAGGCCTGCAATAACAAGGTTTGCTACATCATATTTGACAATGCAGTCAATTTTGAAACAAAAGACTGCACTTCGATCTATGTTTACATCTGAAAAATGGGTTAATAGTGCTTATTGCTCTAGGCCGGAAGCCAAATTTGCAGAAAATGTTGTTTTGGCTGATAAAAGGTTTTGGAAATCAATACATTATTGCTTGAAAATTGTGTCTCCTCTTGTGAAAGTTCTTAGACTTGTGGATGGTGATTCAAAACCTGCAATGGGATACATTTATGAGGCTATGGATAGAGCAAAGGAAGAAATAGCAAAGAGTTTTAATCATGAGGAAAAGAGATATAAGGATGTATGGGAAATCATTGACAAGCGTTGGGATTTACAACTTCATAGGCCTCTTCATGCAGCCGCCTATTTTCTTAATCCAAAGTAAGTATAGGTTCTTTATATTTATTTATTTATATAAAATTCTTTGTATTTTATATTTGATTTATTATTAAGCCTTATTCTAAATTTATAATAATTATATAGGTTCCACTA
The DNA here is from genome assembly GCF_033153095.1 of Gastrolobium bilobum. NCBI lineage: Eukaryota > Viridiplantae > Streptophyta > Magnoliopsida > Fabales > Fabaceae > Gastrolobium > Gastrolobium bilobum. The sequence goes on along the minus strand of NW_026897469.1, from coordinate 134,916 downwards.
TGACACAAAGTTCAACCCAGATCGTGAGGTTAAAACTGGCTTATGGAAGACATTGGAGAAGATGTGTCCTGATATTGAAACAAGGATCACAATTGATTCCCAAATTGAGAAATTTGACAGGGCTGAAGGACTCTTTGGAAATAGTTTAGCAATTGCAACTAGAGCTAGGAAGCAACCTGGTAATCATCGAATTTTGTGTATTGATTAAATTATGTTTTGATATTTTTAAAATTAAAAATTAAGTCATTAACCAAATATTTATTTATCAATTATATTTTTTTTGCTAGCTTTATGGTGGAATAGTTTTGGAGACGACTGCAAAGAGTTGCAAACAATAGCTATTCGTATCCTAAGCCTCACTTGCAGTGCTACAGGGTGCGAGAGAAATTGGAGTGTGTTTGATCAAATTCACTCAAAGAGAAGAAACCGTTTAGAGCAACAAAGGTTGAATGCTCTTGTGTTTGTTAAATACAACCTTCAACTTGAAATTAGGCAAAAACAAATGGAGGAAAAAGGAGACACATATGATCCTATCTGCTTATCAGATTTAGATTCTGACGAGGAATGGATTACTGAGCAAGAGGAGCCTTGCCTAATGGATGAGGAATCTTGGATGGATGTTCATGAGTGCTTCAACGTTGATGAAGGAGACCAAAGCAAAAAGAGAAAGAGAGGTATATTTGCATATATAATATTTCTTTTAATCAAACACCTTATCTAATATATTTATTTACATTATGTATATTTTTTTTTAGGTCCTCGAAATCTTCAAGATGATAGGAATGATAAAGGCAAAGGCATCTTAATACAAGAGGATGTCAACATGAATGATAACAGAAAAGGATCTCAAATTATTGAACAAGATATGGGAGATGAGTCAGATGACTCTACTAATGGAGAGGATGAAGGACAAGATATGCCAATACTAGATCCTGATAGTGATAATAGTGATAATATTAGTCTTGAAATTTAATGAATATGAGAAATAACTGGTTTTAGATTTGGTTACTTATGGATTTTGGTATTTAGATTTTTTTTTAATTTGGATTTATATGATTTTATATATTTTTAAGTTATTTTTAATTTGTTTCTGAATCTTACGATTCGATACGATTCACGATACAAAAAAGAAGCCGAACGATTCACGATACGTATTGCGATTCAACAACCATGGCTGAGTCCCCTAAACATTGGAGCACCTTCTTTGGTTACTCTTTTCACCTATCTTAAGATTGACGCTCCAAGTCCAGACATAAGATTGATGATTCGGTGCCCACAATCCTCCTTCCAATCGTGTTTGAGGACACGTCCAGCGAGGTTTTCCACCTGTGTCACCAATGTTCAACTCATCGCCGTGTTCTCTACCAAGTTTAGCCCTTATTTTGTCAAATCGTGCACTGGGTTGTCATGTACATTTACTTAAAGGCATTCAGGTATATTGTGGTTTGCTTATTGGCTTTTGTACTCTGATCTATGACTTCTTCCCGTTGAGTTTGCTGTTTTTGGTGCTAATCTCCTCTTTTGTTCTTCGTTTTAGCTTCCATTACATGGTTTGAATTGTTGTTTACCTGTACACTCCATTGTTTGGCTGCTACTTGGCCCCATTCCCTTATGTGACCCAAACCAGTCAATGCTTGTCATGCTGTTCACTTCAGGCCAATGATCATTCCAATGGTGATATTTCTTTCTGCCGACAATCATTGCAGCAGTCAAATGATTATAAAAGTGCTGACTTTTCTTGCCGCATTCCAAAGATTACCTATGTTGCCCATGCCTCAACCAGTCCCAGATTTAATTTTCATGTTTTTGGGTATCCAAAAATTTTCTGTTGTTTAAAGCGTCCAAATGTAGTTTGAAAAAAGTTTGGGCCTTGTTGTGCTTGATTGTTCATCAGAAAATTTCGATAAGGTTCATGATCATTCCAGTCGCCATGCTAAGTTGTCTCTCCAGTAATACTCATCTCTTCAACATCTTTGGAGTTGGCTTTCAGCCATGTTTATGGAGCTCACTTTATATTTATGTTGTTTTCTTTTATAAAGTGTTCATTTGTAACAAGCTTAAAGCAGTATTAGTGTCATGTAATTCAACCCCAAAGCTTAAGCTCCTAGGTGAAGATAGATGAATGGTTTTATATTATATTTCTAACTCACCCCTCACACAAGAGCCCAACAAGCTTAAAGCATGGACAATGTACAGAACCAATTACCTATGCTAAGAAGTTCAACAATTAAATATTTTTTAGAAGAACGGGAGCATTAAGGATCAAACTCCAAACTACTTGGTCATTAGAGGCTTTTTGATATCATGTCAAGCAACCAACTCTCCCAAAAGCTTAAGCTGTTAGGAGAATGGTTATATTTCAAATAGTTAGAATATCTAGAAAATATTTCATAATATATTCATTGTATCTTAAAATATTTTAGTGTATCTTTTCATTATATTATTTTAGGGTTAGTAGTCTTATTGTGTTAGTGAGTCTGGGCTCGTACTACTGATTCTACAATAGTACTTTACCTAGTTATTTGTATAAATTGGACTATTGGGTCATCATTTTGTATTACATCAATATACACAAAAGGATATTATTAAAAGTATTTCTTTTTCTCTTTTCCCCTTTCCCTACCTAAAACATATTTCAACAATTATCAATGGTATCATCAACGTGTTCATAAAGTAACCTAAAATCTTATGCATGGCATCCAAAGATATCTTACAAAGAACTTCACACATCTATTAGCCAAGCCCTAAATAATGAGATCTGCATTTCAGCATAAGATTCACACAAATGTTTTGCATAACATCTTAATTGATTCAACTTACCAATAAAGACCTCTCATGAACTTCATCAACTATAACGTGAGTGATGCCAGACAAGTTTCGGTCCCCCTGTAATTTAAAAAAGGAAAACAAAATTTAAAATTCAACAAATGAAAAGAAAATATAGCTTAATAACGATTTAAAAACAGTATTGTTATATATGTAGGAAAATGTCACTACAATATGCTAGAAATAAGTTAATAACTACAATATGTAGCATAGCAAAAAAATACTTAAGGGCTTGTTATGCTCACGATGTCCTAATACAAAAATTATGACAAAAAAGTAAACAGCAAACTATTTCTTTATAGAGGCTTCTAGGATACTGCTACACAACCAAGAGCTCTTAAAAATTCAACATTTCATTTTCAAACCATTTTCTTAGATAACCAAGATTTATCTTAGAACCTTGGTGTGGCTAAATCAACACAAAATAAGCAAAAACATTTAAATAACTGTTTACATGTTTAGCATCACCATGTGACGTCATTTAATAACCATAAACTAAAAACCAACAAAGTCGTTATGTTTAAGTAAAGATATTTTACTTTTTTGATCTGCGTAGAAATCAGTCATTTTTTCTCGAAATAATCATCACTAACACACTTAATATAGGCACCTACATTATTATCCGCAGAACCATAAGAAGACTCATAAATTATAATTAAAAACCATTATTGCAAGTGAACTGGAACTACAACAACAAAAGCCTACTCCCACCAGGTGGGGTCAGCTAAATGGATCGAACGAAACGTCGACACCAATGTGTTTGTCAAAAACCTAGTCTTTGAAGAGGCCTTTAGATCTAAGTCAATTATGAATTATAATGGTTTCATTTAGAGTTTTTCTTGGTCTTCCTCTACCTCTAACTATTTGGTTATCCCCCATCTAATCAAGTCCACATACTAGGGCTTCTACTGGTCTTCTTCTAACATGGCAAAATCATCTTACATGCAATTGTACTATCTTTTTCCCAATAGGTGCTATTCCTACTTTCTCTCTCATACATTTTGTGAGAATTCTAAAAGAAAAGGTTTCATTGAAAATTGTATTGCAATAAGGAGAGGATACCTACATAAATCCACACCATGTGTTATTGAAAAAGGAAATAAAATAAGAAAAAAGGAAACTAATCAATCCTAAATAAAAATGGAAATAAAATCGATCCTAATTGAATGAATCCTATCAATTAGGGATTTGACAAAATCTCTCAATAAATGGAAACAATCTACAGATTTTCTACAATCCCCCTTCAAGTTAGGAGGTATATGTTGATCATTCCCAACTTGCCAATCAGGTCTTTTGTAATAACCCGAAAAAAATTATTAATAATAAATAATAATGGTGTATACCCTTATGTATATCATTATATGATATTAGACATATTGACTTTGGCATAAGGTGGTGTTATAGGAATAGGCATTGATGTATTTTTATGTTGCCACTAGTTGCCATTAACCGTTACTAGTATGTCATTATTTGATTCTAAAATTGTAACGTTAATTGATGGTAATTTTAATTTGTAACGCTCATCATTTATTTTAAGTTATCATTTATTTTTATTATTTAATTATGTAACTGTTAAGATATGAATTAATGATAATTAAAGTAATTATGATTATCATTAATAATTTAACAGTTTTAATAATACCTGCAATTAAGGCCATTTTTTCCGTTACAAAACCTCATCTATAAATAGGAGTTTAACCTAATAAATCAAATCATTTTCATATTCTCTCTAATTCCCGGCATCTCTCCTTCTCTTTTTTCTTCCTTTCTCCCAACTGTGTTGCAACTAGTTTTCCCCTTAGCTACCAACTACACTTTCCCTTGTAAATCACTCTTCTCATGAGAAGCCTTTGAACACGGATATCAGGTAATCCTAGGTTCTATATATATAAATTTGTTACGGGTAATCTTAATCCGTAGGTTAGTCTTATATGAATTTTGGAAGTGTAATTCAAATTCTTATGTTAGTTTTCAATGGATTTGGATAGCGTAATTTTACTCCCTAGATAATCATAGGTTGGTTATATGTTAATTGTGTTGGGAATTTTATTGGGTTTAATCTTAACCTCTAGAAAATCATAATTAATTACATATGAATGTTGTTGGAAATTTTGTTGGGTTTAATCTTAATCTCTAGAAAATCACAGGTTAATTATATATGAATTTTCTTGGATATAATCCTAATTCCTTAATGATAATAGCTTGAAGTGTTAATTGGTTATGTGTGGCATGAATCTTACTTTTGATAGATGTTGGATAATTGATTATATATGGCATGAATCTTACCTCTAATAGATGTTGGATAACTCATTATCTGTGATATGAAACATAGCTCCGATAGATGCTAAATAATTGATTATGTGTGATAGGAATCTTACTTTTGATAAATTTTGGATAATTGGTGTGGAAATCGTGATACTCTTTGAGAAATTTTTCAAGTATGTGATTTGTGAAAAGATTGTATTTCCCTAATTTGTGTGTGATAAGATAATAGCGGGAAGATAACTTCTGGGATGGTACCACCTGAAAGTGATGAACAAACCCTTTGGGCTTTATGCTTATGATGGTATATGATGTGAAATCATGTTCATACGTTCTTCCCAAAGTGTTACCTAGGTTTCCCGAGGTACTAATAACAACTTTGGTGGAGAGGTGTGCACATTAAGGATTTCAAATTTTTAATGTTTTGATGATGACCAAATTTGATTATACATGGTTGGCAACAGGGTTTCTTGGGTCACGTGGATAGGCTGGCAACAAGGTTTCCCAGGTCTACCAGGGTTCTCTTCCCACTAAAAGAAACTAAATAAAATTAAAATGGAAATGAAATGTCTTGATTGATGCTTGCGTTGATTATAATTATTAATCGAGTTATAACTATCTTTATTGTGTTTTGGATTGGGATTTTCAGCTTTTTGCTGATTGTTTGTGTGTTGCAATAATCCTTCGGGGGAGCAAAGACCCTCAATGAAACAAGTTTTGAAGGTTGGGGCTAGTAGTGGATGGTGAAGATAACGCATCAGACATTTCAAGCTAGGTCCAAACATTATAAATTTTATGCTTGGAATTTAATAATTGTATAAGACATATTTTAAGATAAACCTTAGACTCTAGCTTTAGGTTTTGAAGTTTTAATATATATAATTAATATATTTTGGAGTATGATAAATTTAGACTTGCACTTGTCCCTACTACAAATGCGGAGGTAACATTTCTCCAAATTGACTTTATTTTAACTTTCGCAATATTTCTATGATCATAATAAATAATTAAATGGGATTTTCGACAATACCACTATTGTAGGAATACTTTTAAACTGTAAGAAATTTGGGGGTGTTATATCTTCAAACGCTGGTCCATGTAGACCTTAAATAAAGATGTTTGTTGCTTGCTCTTTGGTAAGAATATACATCATACACACAATTCCATCATCTAGCTTTACTTTAATGAAGTGGCGGTCAAGTTCCACGTGTTTTGTCTTATCATGGTGAATAGGATTTTGAGCAATGCTGCCAATAGCCTTGTTGTCGCAATATAGTATAACTGATAGGGAATAAAAGTCTTCTCCGCCAAATTCTCTCACAAACTCCATGAGCTAGAACCCAAAATTCTGTCTTAGCGCTACTTCTTACAACTACAGTCTATTTTTTAAACCTCCAAGTCACAAGATTACCCCACACATAGGTGCAATAGGCTGAAGTAGATCTTCGGTCTATTGATGAACATGCCCAATCTGCGTCGATGTAGACTTCAATCAACTTATTGAACCCCTTTCTAAAGAATAGTCCTCTACCAGGAGTGTTCTTGAGGTAGTTAAGGGTCCTGTGGAAAGCACCCCAAGTGTTTCTCCCCAGGTGAGTGCATGAATTGGCTAACCATGCTTACTGCAAAGGCAATGTCAGGTCAAATGTGTGATAAGTAAATCACTTTTCCAACCAATCTCTGATATTGTTCCCTATCTACCTATTTTCCATCTTCAATTCCCAACTAAGTGTTGGGTTCCACAGGGGTCTCGGTTGCTTTGCACCCTAGCACGCTTGTCTCCTGCAATAGGTCAAGGATATACTTCTTCTTAGTAATTGTGATTCCAAACTTATTCTGAGCCACTTCCATTCCAAGAAAATACTTAAGGTTTCCAAGATCATTCAACTCAAATTGATCAGCTAGATACTTCTTCAAGGAATCCAATATAAACAATAAGGATAGCAATTTTATCACATGAGGAGTGTTTGTGGAAGAGAGTATAATCGGTCTGTGCTTGGAGAAAGCCTTTCCTCTTGACTGCCTGGGTAAATTTTTCAAACCATTCTCTCGGGGATTGCTTCAGACCAAAGAGAGACTTCTTCAACTTACACACCAATCTATTTTCCTTTTTGAAACCAGGCAGAGGATCCATATAGACTTCCTCATGTAGGTCAAGATTTAAGAATTCATTTTTCACATCTAGTTGTTGTAAAGGCCAATCCAAGCTAGCAGCCAAAGATAAAAGGACTTGAATTGTGTTGACCTTGGCAACTAGAGCAAAAGTCTCCTGATAATTGATTCCATGTGTCTGGGTGAATCCCTTCGTAACCAACATGGCCTTGTTTCTATTTATGCTATTATCCGCATTGAATTTTATAGTGAACACCTTACAATCTATCGGCCTTTTTCCTCTCGGTAATGTCACCATTTTCCAGGTTCCATCCCTCTCCAGGGCATCCAATTCTTCAAAGACAGCATTTCTCCACTTTGGATCATCAAGGACTTCCTGGATGTTTCTAGGTATTTTTGTACTGTCTAGACGATATTAAAGATACGGAAACCTGGAGATGACTTCTTATAGGAAATATGGTGGGAAATAGGATGAGAAGACCAAGTACTTTTTCTTAGGGCAATATGCAAGTGCAGATCAACTGTGTCACGGCATACAGATGCTTGATTGCTGGAACTAGAACTCGAATCAGAATCCTGATAGTCTAGAGATTATGGGTTATTTACCCTTTAAGGATCTTTCGCTAGATTCTTCTACTATAAACCAAAGGCTGAATAGCTCTGCCTGTCTCCAATAGCAATGGTAACACAGGTATCATTAGGTTTCCATAATTTATCTTCATCTCCTCCTACAGAAAACTCCCCTAAAAGAGAAGGCAGAGGGCGAATAACACTTGTAGCCCCTTGAGTAGTAAAGTAACCAACGAAGACACACTTCAGGGACTTAGGATAAAGTTTGGATCTCTAGTGAGTAAGAACATGGAAAAAGCCGACACATCCAAATAATTTGGGAGGAAGAGACGAAATGGCCAGAAAGGAGTTGGAGAGTGAAACTGGAGCACTCGAGAGGGCATACAATTGATAAGGTAAGAGGCAGTGATGACAGCTTCCCCCCACAAGTATTTTGGGACATTCATGGTGAACATAAGGGCACGGGAAACTTCAAGAAGATGACGGTTTTTTCTGTTGGCTATACCATTTTGCTGGGGGATATCAGGTCATGAACTTTGATGAAGAATGCCATGTTCAGTTAAATACTCACCAAGGATAGAGTTGAAGTATGCTCTGTCTTTGTCTGCACGAATTTTTTTTATAGAAACATGAAACTGGTTTTGGATTATGGTATGAAAGTTTTTGAAAGTGAACTCGGCATCTGATTTATCCTTAAGGAGGTACACCCAACACACCCGAGAGTGCTCATTGATAAATGTGATAAACCACTTTGCACCTGAAATAATTTTTTCACGGGTTGGACCCCATATATCACTGTGATGGTAATAGGGGAAGATTCTTTACGAGGTCTAAAGGGATAATTGACACGATAATGTTTGGCAAGTTGACAAACATATAAATACACACCATGTGTGATTGAAAAAGGTAATAAAATAAGAAAAAAGGAAACTAATCAATCCTAAATAAAAACAAAAATAAAATTGATCCTAATTGATTGAATCCTATAATTAGGGATTTGACAAAATCTATTAATAAATGAAAGTAATCTTCAAATTTTCTATACATTCATTCCTTCGTATATTCTCCTATGTCCATACATGCCTCATAACATTCTCATTCTCATCTGTACGATATATAGCTCATGCTCTTTTGGGCACTTTACTGCCCCAGCATTCAGTAAGAAGAAAAAAACCCGTTAAACCCACCTAGCAAGTGTGGGGTGGAAGCAATCCTTGTACGCAGTCTTACCCTTGCATAATTGCAAAGAGGTTGTTTCTTGGATTCGAACCCATGACCTTTCAGTACCACACAAAAAAAAAGAAACCCTACCCATTTAGCTAACGTGTTGAGTAGGGTGCTAAACGAACCAGGGGCCTTTCAGGGATCTTTGGCTCAGGTAGTAAAGGCCTGAGCTTATATGTCTAAAATTGTTTGTTGGCACCAGACTTGAACTTATATAAAAGCTCCTTTAATAAAAAGGCTCCAATTCAAAAACTCGGCCTTAGAGCCTCTCAGGGTAGCCTAGTATATTAATTTTTTTTTATTTTATATTTTTTATACTATTTGTAATAGCCCTCTCTTTCTCCTCAATCCATTTCACCCCATTTTATTGGTTAAACAGACGTTTTGAATGATTTTATTCTATATTATGCTGTTTGGATATACATTGAATTTATGAATATTTATGGAATTACTAGTGTTGTTGATTGTATATTCTGTATGGATAAATTTTTGTTGTCTTAATTTTTTTAAACAGGCTAAACCAGACTTTTATTTTTGTAAACAAACCAGGCCACGGGCTGATAATTATATTTATAAAAGGTAACAGGATTGGTCAAGCTGACACATTTAAACACAGAGTTAGCCTTTTAAGACCAAAGTTCGGCTCGGCCCGTTAACACCCCTAGTGTTGAGCAGACACTTGCACAATTATGTTTATATTTAGTACTGTAATTATAATATTTAATGAGATAGAGTTAAGTAAAGAAGTGAAATGGTATGACAATGTGTCAATATTTTGCTTGGGAGGAAATATTTTTTAGTTGCATATTAACTTTTTATCATGATCATATATTGGAAATACTAACTTTTTTATTATGACTATGGAACATAAGAGACGAAGTCCAAGTTCATGCATAAGGCTTTGTGTAATATTCTCTACAGCTGACATTTAATTAAGTATTTATTACATAATACTTTAACCTTAATCCAACAAGTTGTATAGTTATGTAGTCACGACCACATTTTATGTTTTATTTGGATTAGGTGTCGTACTATAAGAGCATAGAAGAATTTCTCCTATGAATTTGCAGACTCTCAAAGGGTATCATACTATCATGTCTAAGTTCATGATGGAAATTTGTGTAAATTCATGCATCCCAAAGGACCAAACTTTAATATGTTATACATAAATTAAAACCTTCTAATCTATATTAGTCCATAAGAATGTTATAAAATATCCCAGGCAAGCACAAAATTGATGGATCAAATGATGTCATTGTGTTCTGTCTAAAACCAATCATAAAATGATCCAAAAAAGAAAAATATATTATTATTTGATATTTGTTGTTGATCTTGCACCGGTCCTTCTCATTAAGATGCAATGCAACAGGTTAGGCATAGACTTATTATAATATACACCAGAGTAACTTACCATCAATTTTCTCAGAAGGATGCCTGTTGTACAGAACAGAAGCCTTGTTTTCTCATTCCTGACGTTAAAATAAGCAGTCAATAACATGCAATTACAAAACTATAATTGGAAAGTGAAAGAAAACTAGAGCTTGGCTCTGAAAACTGAAAATTGTATTTCTGAACTAATTAACTGTTAGTTTCAAGATTCAGCTGCACAGCTGGAGACAACTTTCTCAACTGAATTCAGTAAGTAACTAACTGACAATTGCAATCATAGTTGGGTCACTGCTACAATTAGTACAGCAGGCTTAACTAGCTACACCTAGCGCAGTAGGCAGATGGAGATGAAAGCCTCTAAGAGAGGGTGGCTAGAGTAGCACGGCAGGCAGATGGAGAAGAACGTGCATAGAATAGAGGTTCCCTTTAAATAAAGGGGGATGCACTCAACGGCTGAGTCATAAACTAACATCTTGTAATGGTGGCACAAAGAAATTCCCCCCACAATTGGCCAGTACACACGAGGGTCTTGCACGGATTCACTGCCATGTTTGCAGCCACCAACCATGCGAGTAGTAAAATGCTGTTGGCATCACTCATGTGAGCTTTAGCCAACAAGTCCCGCACATATTTCCTTAAGGTGAGAAGAATGTAGCAAGTGGACAAATGTTTAACTTCAATACCCAATAAGTAATTCAGTGAGCCCAATTGTTTCAGGGCAAAGACGAAATTGAGGTTGGAGACAACTACTAAATGAGAGGAAAGGAGGTACCAGTCACAATGATGTCGTCTACATAGTTTAATACGTAAACACACTGAGGGCTGCCCTTAAGAATGAAGAGGGACGGGTCACATTTGCTGGAAGTAAACCTGAAGCCGAGGAGAGTGCTTGTCTCTCAAACCAGGTCCAAGGTGCCTGTTTCAAGCCATAGAAGGCCATGTTGAGTTTGCAGATTAAAAACTTGTTAGCATCTTCAAAACCCGGAGCTACTGTTATATACTTCTGCCTCTAACAGGCCATTAAGGAAGGTCATATCGAATTACAGGATGGGCCAACCATTAGTTAGTGACAGACTGAAAATAATGTAAATAGCAACCAGTTTGACCACTAGAAAGAATGTCTATATATAGGTTAATCCCGACTGCTATTGGTACCCCTTGGCTACAAGAAACGCCTTAAATTTGTTTGTGGAGCCATCGGGGTTCTCATTGGTCCTCAAAAACCATTTCCAACCAATGGGACTGCGACCAGGAAGGAGAAAAACCAAAGTCCGGGTTTGATTAGCAAGTATGGCATCAAACTTAACCTGCATAGCAATTTTCATAAGGAATGGCCAAGGCTTGTTTGGCTGAAGTAGGTTCTAAACAAGTAAGAAGTAAAGTGGGACACAACGCAGGTTTGACAATGCCAGACCTTGAGCAAGTCTGCATAGGATGAACAGACCAAGAAGACGAAGGCAGATGTGGTGCCATTGAATGTTGATACAACCCACTTATTATGAGCGTTGACATGACAAGATACTGAATATTGTTTTCACCGATTCACAATAATAATCAAACAATGACATGATAGGGCACGAATAATCTGCTGGTCAAAAATGTAATTAACCACAAAAAAGGGGTCAGGGTCATGTCAGCAGGTTGTGTCCATGTCAAGTCAAGGACTAATGTGTAACATCCCGGGCGCTGACGAGGTCGGGGAGTGATCGCCGGTGCGTAAGGGCATGGTGCGCAAGGGCACAGACAAGGAGCGGCTCCTGGCAGACTTCCAGCGGTGGGGGTACATGAATAAATTGAATCAACACCCGAAAGAGAGGGATTCCAGAGATTGTGCTGGTATAGGACAGCACAGTTGAGGATAGCTTATAAGAATTAATTGGTACTACTTATACTAACAAGATGCATCTACTTTTCGATAGCCCTGAATGAAAGAACTCCATAGTTAAGCGTGCTTGATTTGCCGTAATTCGGGGATGGTGACCTCGTGGGAAATTTTCCCGGGAAGTGTGCGAGTGAGGACAAAGCACGCTGAAAAGTCTCGTGCTAGTGTGTAGGGATAGTCATTGATGCTTGGAGCGGCCAGACGTTACATTTTACGGTATCAGAGCAGTTTACTAGGGAACTCTGACTATTTATGACTGTATTTTGTGTGGCATAGCTGTCTGTAAACTCTTTATGATTAATGTATATGTGATTCCTCAGTGTGGGTCTGATCAGCTCATTCCTTTGATTTACATGTACACTTATCATGAGAAGGATTCGTGGCGGCCGTGGGACACGAGGTGCAGATCCTCCACCGCCTGATCCGATTACTACAGTTCTGAATGCTCTGCAGGCGAAGACGGCTGCTAATAGAACAATGTCTGAGAACCTGATGAAAACTAATCAGTATATGATGCATGCCTTCATGACTGAGATGAAGGCTGATAGAACTCAGCATAGGAGGGGTGATTCTCCTCCTCATACGGCTACGGTGACTCCTACACCTACGCCATTGATAACACATATTTTGTTACACTTATTTATTACTCTTGGTTGGTATTTTTAGGTTTTATTTGAATTAAATAAAGCTCTTTTGGGTCAAATCAGAATTCTAGATTTTAATTGGGTTTAATTGATTTTCGTCATAATTTTCTAGATTTACACTACTTTCATATTTTGGCCATATCTCACTCTACAGATGTCCGATTAACTCCGTTCTTGTTGCGCTTTGCAGCTAACAGGAAGGTCTACAATTGCTATTGCAGCTACTGAAGCCCAATTCGGACAGAAAGATGGTCGAAACCTGAGCCCAAGATGGATGTGTTTTGCTGGAAATTTATTTTGAAGATTAGACTTAAGTTATAATTTTGAACCCAATGTACATGAGGCCCAGAGCCATTATTTTTGTTTTGTTTCCTTTTATTTTGGGTTGGATTTGTAGAGCACGAAGCCCAGCTTGATTAGGGGTTAAAAGGGCGAGAGTAGGGACCTTGTGGATGATCTTTCGTTTGAATTTGAATTTTACAGTTTTGAAATTAATAGAATTTTTGTTTTTTCTCTCTCCTCTTTTCTTTAATCAACCCAAGGGTTGAGGATTCCATGGTTGAATCCCGAGGACCTGTGCCTCAATTTGAACCAAATTCGTTTCTTTTTCTAACTCGGTTTGGCATCACGCGATTGTGGTGTTCAATCTGAGATACGCGATTGCGTTCTTAGGAAAGAGATTAATCATTAGATTTAATGGTTAGCTTGATTAACCCAATGAACTCAAGTCGAACGGGTTGATACTCCGCGATTGTGGGAGTAGACGCGTCGTATTCGACCAAACGCTAAGCGATCGCTTAGAGAGGGTTCTCAATTGGAAACAAGGATTCTGATTCAATTGAAATCAATCACGATTTGGTATTTATTTGTCCAATGATGGATATCCTTGGAATCCTAATTCTTGGGTTGGTTACTTTTAATTTGATTATTCTCGTTTGTTATTTTATTTTTTATTTCCGTTTAAATTGACAATCATATTAAAAAAAAACCCCTTTTAGTTTCCAATTTTCTTTAGTTTTCGTTTCTCCTTAGTTTCTCTTTTATTTAGTTCCCATTTTAATTTGGTTTTCGTTTTTATTTGATTCCCGTTTTTATTTAGTTCTTGTTTCATTTAGTTTCCGTTTTCATTTGGTTTTCATTTTATTTTTATTTTTATTTTCATAATTGAGCAATTAAGATCCTTGCAAACTCCTTGAGAGACGACTTAGGTTGACGCTTTACTACAAATTTTTAATAAACCTAATTTAATTAATTTGCGCGAGTTCGACAGCTCGTGTCAGCCATCTGTTACACCCCAGCAGGGGGAGAGTGGGGCTAGTCATCATACTGGTGAGGCTAGTCAGCCCACTGTTGATCCTACTTTCATTGCTCAGACTTTTGGGGTTGCTGAACAGTTTGATGCTGGTGTTGCTGATGAGCGGAGACTCATTTCCTTTAGAAAACATAAACCTCCGACATTTCAAGGGTCAAAGGACCTGAAGGTTGTTACTACCTGGCTGAGGGGATGGATAAAATATTTCAGGTTATGTGGTGCCAGGATCCTCAGAAGTTGGTGTATTTTGTTTATATGTTGGAGGGTGATGCCCACGAGTGGTGGTGCAATGTATCTCGCCCTTTTGTTATTCAAGGTGAAGAACTTACTTGGGCTTTGTTTGAGAGCTTATTCCATGAAGAGTATTTTTTCCGAGATGTCAGAGAAGCCAAGCAGGGCGAATTTGATAAACTGGTACAGGGTTCTATGTCTGTGGATGATTATTTCTATCTGCAAAGTTTCAAAGGGGATTATGCGAGAAAATAGCTAAACGCATGTCAAACACTGCGGTGAGGAACTTTGCTGACTTGGTGACCCTGTCCAAGAGGGTTGAGGCTGTATATGGCAGGTATCCCAAGTCTAATTCCGCTAAGGATCAAGAGATTAAGAGGACAATTGGTCCTTCTGGTTCTGACTACAAAGGTGGTTATCATAATAATAATAACAGAGATAGGGGGTTGCGGGTAAGGCAGCCTCCTGGTCAATTCAAGAGAGGTGGTGTCAGAGGGGTGGATTCAATGATAGGAATTCTGCTCCTTAGTGTGGTAAGGTTGGACACTATGCTCGGGAATGTTATAGCAATACTGGGCCGGCTGCGAATCTGCAGGCCTTGCCATTTGTTCCTACTGTGGAACGAGTGTATACGACAATGTATAGCAGCCAGAGAAGGCACCGAATCTGGTTAAAGGTATAATTTTCATTTCTAATATTGATTTATCTATCTTGTTTGATTCGGGAGCGACACATTCGTTAGTTGTGGATTATGTGGCTAAGGGGTTAAATTTAAAGGTAACACAGATGATTCCCCCATGCATATTACTACTACTACGGGAGAGGTTAGTGATTCCTTCTTTATTTGTAGAGATACTGAGTTTGTCTATGAAGGCAGGGGTTACACTATTAATTTGATTATCTTGCCCCTGGCCTCTGTTAATCTGATTTTCAGTATGGACTGGTTGTCTCAAAACTGCGCAAAGATTGATTGCTGCGGAAAGAGGTTGATATTATCTCCTGAGAAGTCTGTTGTTTGTCTGTTTCCTTATCTGTCTGTCAAACTGTTAAGGCCTTAAAGGCTGGTGATTTGGGTTATGTTTTCTTGGGTGGACTTCTTGTTGACAAGGAAGAAGAAATTTCAAACATTCCGGTAGTTAATGAATTTGGTGATGTATTTCCTGATGAGATAACAGAATTTCCACCTGAGAGAGAGATTGAGTTCTCTATTGATTTGTTGCCTGGTGTGGGGCCCATCTCTTTGGCTCCATATCGGATGTCGCCACTGGAGTTGGCTAAGTTGAGAAAACATATTGAGGAACTATCTGCAAAGAATTTTATCAGACCGAGTGTGTCTCCATGGGGAGCACTTGTAATATTTGTGAAAAAGAAGGATGGTAGCATGAGATTTTGTACTGACTACCGGCAGTTGAATAAAGTGACGATTAAGAACAGGTACCCTCTGCCACGAATTGATGATCTTCTGGACCAGTTGAGGGGTGCTTGTGTATTTTCTAAGCTTAATCTCCGGTCCGGATCCGGATTAAGTCGGAGGATGTGCCTAAAACGGCGTTTCGATCCAGATACGAACATTTTGTATATCAGGTTATTCCTTCTGGGCTTACTAATGACCCGACAATGTTCATGGACTATATGAATCGTATTTTTAAACCATATTTGGATCAGTTTGTGTTCATTGATGACATCTTAATCTATTCCAAGAGTGAAGAGGAGTATACGGATCATCTGAGGACTGTGTTGCAGGTGTTGAAAGATAAGAAGCTATATGCTAAGCCGTCTAAATGTGAATTCTGCTAGTGGTGTTGCTGTGGATCCGAGTAAGATTGAAGCAGTAGTGACTGGGAACGACCCAAGACTGTAACTGCGACCAGGAGCTTTCTGGGTCTTGCTGGTTATTATCACAGGTTTATACAGGGGTTCTCTGCTATGGTACTGCCGTTAACCCGATTGACACGAAAGGATACTCCTTTTGTGTGGACCCAGGAATGTGAGGAGTGCTTTTTGACTCTTAAAGAAAAATTGACTACTGCTCCTGTGTTGACTCTTCCCGATCCGGAAGGTGAGTTTGAATTATACTGTGATGCTTCCAAGAAAGGTTTGGGAAGTGTTCTGATGCAAGAGAGGAGAATTGTTGCTTATGCTTCTAGGCAGTTGAAGCCTCATGAGGAGAATTATCCGACGCACGACTTGGAGCTTGCTGCTATTGTGTTTGCCTTGAAAATCTGGAGGCATTTTCTGTATGGGATGAAATTTGTTGTGTTCAATGATCACAAAAGCTTGAAATATTTGTTTGATCAGAAAGAGCTGAACAAGAGACAACGGAGGTGGGTTGAATTCTTAAAGGATTATGATTTTGAACTGAAATACCATCCGGGTAAAGCTAATGTGGTGGCAGATGCTTTGAGTAGGAAGTCTGTCAATTTATGTCATATGATGATGTGGGATAATGAAGTGATTGAGCAGTTACGGGATTTGAAAATAAAGGATTTCTTTGCAGGTAGGGTTTGTGACATTGAGTTGACTAGAATTGAAAATGAGTTGCATGAGAAGATTAAAGAAACTCAAATCTGTAATGATAGTGTTAAATACTTGAAAAGACAGAGTGGCATATCTTTGAATAAACAGGGGTTACAAGTGGTATCAGAGCAGGCCTCTCTGCCAGTACGATGTGGTTCGAGGACGAATCAGGCGGTAGCTGGTGGGCATGTAACATCCCTGGCGCTGACAAGGATATGTGCAAGGGCACAGACAAGGAGCGGCTCCTAGAAGGCTTCCAGCGATGGGGGTACATGAATGAATCGAATCAACACCCGAAAGAGAGGGATTCCAAAGACTGTGCTAGTATAGGACAGCACAGTTGAGGATAGCTTATAAGAATTAATTGGTACTACCTATACTAACAAGATGCATCTACTTTTCGATAGCCCAGAACGGAAGAACTCCATAGTTAAGCGTGATTGACTT